>NW_027140644.1:600000-900000 GCF_036365525.1 Heterodontus francisci
TCTCAGACACTCACTATCACTCTCTGACACTCTCTGACACTCTCAGACACTCACTATCACTCTCTATCACTCTCTGACACTCTCTGACACTCACTATCACTCTCTGACACTCTCTGACACTCACTATCACTCTCTGACATTCTCTGACACTCACTATCACTCTCTATCACTCTCTGACACTCTCTGACACTCACTATCACTCTCTGACACTCTCTGACACTCACGATCACTCTCTGACACTCACTATCACTCTCTATCACTCTCTGACACTCCCAGACACTCACTATCACTCTCTGACACTCACTATCACTCTCTATCACTCTCTGACACTCTCTGACACTCACTATCACTCTCTGACACTCTCTGACACTCTCTGACACTCACTATCACTCTCTGACACTCTCTGACACTCTCTGACACTCACTATCACTCTCTGACACTCTCAGACACTCTCAGACACTCACTATCACTTTCTATCACTCTCTGACACTCTCTGACACTCACTATCACTCTCTGACACTCTCAGAAACTCACTATCACTCTCTATCACTCTCTGACACTCTCTGACACTCACTATCACTCTCTGACACTCTCAGACACTCACTATCACTCTCTATCACTCTCTGACACTCCCAGACACTCACTATCACTCTCTGACATTCTCTGACACTCACTATCACTCTCTATCATTCTCTGACACTCTCTGACACTCACAATCACTCTCTGACACACTCTGGCACTCTCAGACACTCACTATCACTCTCTGACACTCTCTGACACTCACAATCACTCTCTGACACTCTCTGACACTCTCAGACACTCACTATCACTCTCTATCACTCTCTGACACTCCCAGACACTCACTATCACTCTCTGACATTCTCTGACACTCTCTGACACTCACAATCACTCTCTGACACTCTCTGACACTCTCTTACACTCACAATCACTCTCTGACATTCTCTGACACTCTCTGACACTCACAATCACTCTCTGACACGCTCTGACACTCTCAGACACTCACTATCACTCTCTGACACTCTCTGACACTCTCAGACACTCACTATCACTCTCTGACACTCTCTGACACACTTAGACACTCACTATCACTCTCTATCACTCTCAGACACTCTCAGACACTCACTATCACTATCTGACACTCTCTGACACTTACTATCACTCTCTGACACTCTCTGAGACTCCCAGACACTCACTATCACTCTCTGACATTCTCTGACACTCACTATCACTCTCTATCACTCTCTGACACTCTCTGACACTCACTATCACTCTCTGACACTCTCTGACACTCACTATCACTCTCTATCACTCTCTGACACTCTCTGACACTCACTATCACTCTCTGACACTCTCTGACACTCACTATCACTCTCTGACACTCTCAGACACTCTCAGACACTCACTATCACTCTCTGACACTCTCTGACACTCTCAGACACTCACTATCACTCTCTATCACTCTCTGACACTCTCTGACACTCACTATCACTCTCTGACACTCTCTGACACTCACTATCACTCTCTGACATTCTCTGACACTCACTATCACTCTCTATCACTCTCTGACACTCTCTGACACTCACTATCACTCTCTGACACTCTCTGACACTCACGATCACTCTCTGACACTCACTATCACTCTCTATCACTCTCTGACACTCCCAGACACTCACTATCACTCTCTGACACTCACTATCACTCTCTATCACTCTCTGACACTCTCTGACACTCACTATCACTCTCTGACACTCTCTGACACTCTCTGACACTCACTATCACTCTCTGACACTCTCAGACACTCTCAGACACTCACTATCACTTTCTATCACTCTCTGACACTCTCTGACACTCACTATCACTCTCTGACACTCTCAGACACTCACTATCACTCTCTATCACTCTCTGACACTCCCAGACACTCACTATCACTCTCTGACATTCTCTGACCCTCACTATCACTCTCTATCACTCTCTGACACTCTCTGACACTCACTATCACTCTCTGACACTCTCTGACACTCTCTGACACTCACTATCACTCTCTGACACTCTCTGACACTCTCAGACACTCACTATCACTCTCTGACACTCTCTGACACTCTCAGCCACACACTATCACTCTCTATCACTCTCTGACACTCTCTGACACTCACTATCACTCTCTGACACTCTCAGACACTCTCAGACACTCACTATCACTCTCTGACACTCTCTGACACTCTCAGACACTCACTATCACTCTCTATCACTCTCTGACACTCCCAGACACTCACTATCACTCTCTGACATTCTCTGACACTCACTATCACTCTCTATCACTCTCAGACACTCTCTGACACTCACTATCACTCTCTGACACTCTCTGACACTCACTATCACTCTCTGACACTCTCAGACACTCTCAGACACTCACTATCACTCTCTGATACTCTCAGACACTCACTATCACTCTCTATCACTCTCTGACACTCCCAGACACTCACTATCACTCTCTGACATTCTCTGGCACTCACTATCACTCTCTATCACTCTCTGACACTCTCTGACACTCACTATCACTCTCTGACACTCTCTGACACTCTCTGACACTCACTATCACTCTCTGACACTCTCAGACACTCTCAGAAACTCACTATCACTCTCTGACACTCTCAGACAGTCACTATCACTCTCTGACACTCTCTGACACTCACTATCACTCTCTGACACTCTCTGACACTCTCAGACACACTCAGACACTCACTATCACTCTCTGACACTCTCTGACACTCTCAGACACTCACTATCACTCTCTATCACTCTCTGACACTCCCAGACACTCACTATCACTCTCTGACATTCTCTGACACTCACTATCACTCTCTATCACTCTCTGACACTCTCAGACACTCTCAGAAACTCACTATCACTCTCTGACACTCTCTGACACTCTCAGACACTCACTATCACTCTCTGACATTCTCTGACACTCACTATCACTCTCTGACAATCTCAGACACTCTCAGACACTCACTATCACTCTCTGACACTCTCTGACACTCTCAGACACTCACTATCACTCTCTATCACTCTCTGACAATCCCAGACACTCACTATCACTCTCTGACATTCTCTGACACTCACTATCACTCACTGACACTCTCAGACACTCACTATCACTCTCTGACACTCTCTGACACTCACAGACACTCACTATCAATCTCTATCACTCTCTGACACTCCCAGACACTCACTATCACTCTCTGACATTCTCTGACACTCACTATCACTCTCTGACACTCACTATCACTCTTTGACACTCTCTGACACTCTCTGACACTCACTATCACTCTCTGACACTCTCAGACACTCACTATCACTCTCTGAAACTCTCTGACACTCTCAGACACTCACTATCACTCTCTGACACTCTCAGACACTCACTATCACTCTCTGACACTCTCAGACACTCACTATCACTCTCTGACACTCACTATCACTCTCTGACACTCTCAGACACTCTCAGACACTCACTATCACTCTCTGACACTCTCTGACACTCTCAGACACTCACTATCACTCTCTGACACTCTCTGACACTCTCAGACACTCACTATCACTCTCTATCACTCTCTGACACTCTCTGACACTCACTATCACTCTCTGACACTCTCAGACACTCTCAGACACTCACTATCACTCTCTGACACTCACTGACACTCTCAGACACTCACTATCACTCTATATCACTCTCTGACACTCCCAGACACTCACTATCACTCTCTGACATTCTCTGACACTCACTATCACTCTCTATCACTCTCAGACACTCTCTGACACTCACTATCACTCTCTGACACTCACTATCACTCTCTGACACTCACTATCACTCTCTGACACTCTCAGACACTCACTATCACTCTCTATCACTCTCTGACACTCCCAGACACTCACTATCACTCTCTGACATTCTCTGACACTCACTATCACTCTCTATCACTCTCAGACACTCTCTGACACTCACTATCACTCTCTGACACTCTCTGACACTCACTATCACTCTCTGACACTCTCAGACACTCTCAGACACTCACTATCACTCTCTGATACTCTCAGACACTCACTATCACTCTCTATCACTCTCTGACACTCCCAGACACTCACTATCACTCTCTGACATTCTCTGACACTCACTATCACTCTATATCACTCTCTGACACTCTCTGACACTCACTATCACTCTCTGACACTCTCTGACACTCTCTGACACTCACTATCACTCTCTGACACTCTCAGACACTCTCAGAAACTCACTATCACTCTCTGACACTCTCAGACAGTCACTATCACTCTCTGACACTCTCTGACACTCACTATCACTCTCTGACACTCTCTGACACTCTCAGACACACTCAGACACTCACTATCACTCTCTGACACTCTCTGACACTCTCAGACACTCACTATCACTCTCTATCACTCTCTGACACTCCCAGACACTCACTATCACTCTCTGACATTCTCTGACACTCACTATCACTCTCTATCACTCTCTGACACTCTCAGACACTCTCAGATACTCACTATCACTCTCTGACACTCTCTGACACTCTCAGACACTCACTATCACTCTCTGACATTCTCTGACACTCACTATCACTCTCTGACAATCTCAGACACTCTCAGACACTCACTATCACTCTCTGACACTCTCTGACACTCTCAGACACTCACTATCACTCTCTATCACTCTCTGACACTCCGAGACACTCACTATCACTCTCTGACATTCTCTGACTCTCACTATCACTCACTGACACTCTCAGACACTCACTATCACTCTCTGACACTCTCTGACACTCTCAGACACTCACTATCACTCTCTATCACTCTCTGACACTCCCAGACACTCACTATCACTCTCTGACATTCTCTGACACTCACTATCACTCTCTGACACTCACTATCACTCTTTGACACTCTCTGACACTCTCTGACACTCACTATCACTCTCTGACACTCTCAGACACTCACTATCACTCTCTGAAACTCTCTGACGCTCTCAGACACTCACTATCACTCTCTGACACTCTCAGACACTCACTATCACTCTCTGACACTCTCAGACACTCACTATCACTCTCTGACACTCTCAGACACTCACTATCACTCTCTGACACTCTCAGACACTCACTATCACTCTCTGACACTCTCAGACACTCACTATCACTCTCTGACACTCTCAGACACTCACTACCACTCTCTGACACTCTCTATCACTGCCTATCACTCTCTGAAACTCTCTGACACACTCTGACACTCTCTGACACTCTCAGACACTCTCTATCACTCTCTCTCACTCTTTATCACTATTTGACACACTCTGACATTCTCTGACACTCACTATCACTCTCTGACACTCTCTGACACTCACTATCACTCTCTGACACTCTCTGACACTCACTATCACTCTCTGACACTCTCTGACACTCTCTGACACTCTCAGACACTCACTATCACTCTCTATCACTCTCTGACACTCTCTGACACTCACTATCACTCTCTGACACTCTCAGACACTCTCTCTCACTCTTTTTCACTCTTTGACACATTCTGACACTCTCTGACACTCACTATCACTCTCTGACACTCTCTGACACTCTCAGACACTCACTATCACTCTCTGACACTCTCAGACACTCACTATCACTCTCTGACACTCTCAGACACTCACTATCACTCTCTGACACTCTCTGACACTCTCAGACACTCACTATCACTCTCTGACACTCTCAGACACTCACTATCACTCTCTGACACTCTCAGACACTCACTATCACTCTCTGACACTCACTATCACTCTCTGACACTCTCAGACACTCTCAGACACTCACTATCACTCTCTGACACTCTCAGACACTCACTATCACTCTCTGACACTCTCAGACACTCACTATCACTCTCTGACACTCTCTGACACTCTCAGACACTCACTATCACTCTCTGACACTCTCAGACACTCACTATCACTCTCTGACACTCTCAGACACTCACTATCACTCTCTGACACTCACTATCACTCTCTGACACTCTCAGACACTCTCAGACACTCACTATCACTCTCTGACACTCACTATCACTCTCTGACACTCTCAGACACTCACTATCACTCTCTGACACTCTCAGACACTCACTATCACTCTCTGACACTCACTATCACTCTCTGACACTCTCAGACACTCTCAGACACTCACTATCACTCTCTGACACTCTCAGACACTCACTATCACTCTCTGACACTCTCAGACACTCACTATCACTCTCTGACACTCTCTGACACTCTCAGACACTCACTATCACTCTCTGACACTCTCAGACACTCACTATCACTCTCTGACACTCTCAGACACTCACTATCACTCTCTGACACTCACTATCACTCTCTGACACTCTCAGACACTCTCAGACACTCACTATCACTCTCTGACACTCACTATCACTCTCTGACACTCTCAGACACTCTCAGACACTCACTATCACTCTCTGACACTCTCAGACACTCACTATCACTCTCTGACACTCTCAGACACTCACTATCACTCTCTGACACTCTCAGACACTCACTACCACTCTCTGACACTCTCTATCACTGCCTATCACTCTCTGAAACTCTCTGACACACTCTGACACTCTCTGACACTCTCAGACACTCTCTATCACTCTCTCTCACTCTTTATCACTATTTGACACACTCTGACATTCTCTGACACTCACTATCACTCTCTGACACTCTCTGACACTCACTATCACTCTCTGACACTCTCTGACACTCACTATCACTCTCTGACACTCTCTGACACTCTCTGACACTCTCAGACACTCACTATCACTCTCTATCACTCTCTGACACTCTCTGACACTCACTCTCACTCTCTGACACTCTCAGACACTCTCTCTCACTCTTTTTCACTCTTTGACACATTCTGACACTCTCTGACACTCACTATCACTCTCTGACACTCTCTGACACTCTCAGACACTCACTATCACTCTCTATCACTCTCTGACACTCCCAGACACTCACTATCACTCTCTGACATTCTCTGACACTCACTATCACTCTCTATCACTCTCTGACACTCTCAGACACTCTCAGAAACTCACTATCACTCTCTGGCACTCTCTGACACTCTCAGACACTCACTATCACTCTCTGACATTCTCTGACACTCACTATCACTCTCTGACAATCTCAGACACTCTCAGACACTCACTATCACTCTCTGACACTCTCTGACACTCTCAGACACTCACTATCACTCTCTATCACTCTCTGACACTCCCAGACACTCACTATCACTCTCTGACATTCTCTGACTCTCACTATCACTCACTGACACTCTCAGACACTCACTATCACTCTCTGACACTCTCTGACACTCTCAGACACTCACTATCACTCTCTATCACTCTCTGACACTCCCAGACACTCACTATCACTCTCTGACATTCTCTGACACTCACTATCACTCTCTGACACTCACTATCACTCTTTGACACTCTCTGACACTCTCTGACACTCACTATCACTCTCTGACACTCTCAGACACTCACTATCACTCTCTGAAACTCTCTGACGCTCTCAGACACTCACTATCACTCTCTGACACTCTCAGACACTCACTATCACTCTCTGACACTCTCAGACACTCACTATCACTCTCTGACACTCTCAGACACTCACTATCACTCTCTGACACTCTCAGACACTCACTATCACTCTCTGACACTCTCAGACACTCACTACCACTCTCTGACACTCTCTATCACTGCCTATCACTCTCTGAAACTCTCTGACACACTCTGACACTCTCTGACACTCTCAGACACTCTCTATCACTCTCTCTCACTCTTTATCACTATTTGACACACTCTGACATTCTCTGACACTCACTATCACTCTCTGACACTCTCTGACACTCACTATCACTCTCTGACACTCTCTGACACTCACTATCACTCTCTGACACTCTCTGACACTCTCTGACACTCTCAGACACTCACTATCACTCTCTATCACTCTCTGGCACTCTCTGACACTCACTATCACTCTCTGACACTCTCAGACACTCTCTCTCACTCTTTTTCACTCTTTGACACATTCTGACACTCTCTGACACTCACTATCACTCTCTGACACTCTCTGACACTCTCAGACACTCACTATCACTCTCTGACACTCTCAGACACTCACTATCACTCTCTGACACTCTCAGACACTCACTATCACTCTCTGACACTCTCTGACACTCTCAGACACTCACTATCACTCTCTGACACTCTCAGACACTCACTATCACTCTCTGACACTCTCAGACACTCACTATCACTCTCTGACACTCACTATCACTCTCTGACACTCTCAGACACTCTCAGACACTCACTATCACTCTCTGACACTCTCAGACACTCACTATCACTCTCTGACACTCTCAGACACTCACTATCACTCTCTGACACTCTCTGACACTCTCAGACACTCACTATCACTCTCTGACACTCTCAGACACTCACTATCACTCTCTGACACTCTCAGACACTCACTATCACTCTCTGACACTCACTATCACTCTCTGACACTCTCAGACACTCTCAGACACTCACTATCACTCTCTGACACTCACTATCACTCTCTGACACTCTCAGACACTCTCAGACACTCACTATCACTCTCTGACACTCTCAGACACTCACTATCACTCTCTGACACTCTCAGACACTCACTATCACTCTCTGACACTCTCAGACACTCACTACCACTCTCTGACACTCTCTATCACTGCCTATCACTCTCTGAAACTCTCTGACACACTCTGACACTCTCTGACACTCTCAGACACTCTCTATCACTCTCTCTCACTCTTTATCACTATTTGACACACTCTGACATTCTCTGACACTCACTATCACTCTCTGACACTCTCTGACACTCACTATCACTCTCTGACACTCTCTGACACTCACTATCACTCTCTGACACTCTCTGACACTCTCTGACACTCTCAGACACTCACTATCACTCTCTATCACTCTCTGACACTCTCTGACACTCACTCTCACTCTCTGACACTCTCAGACACTCTCTCTCACTCTTTTTCACTCTTTGACACATTCTGACACTCTCTGACACTCACTATCACTCTCTGACACTCTCTGACACTCTCAGACACTCACTATCACTCTCTATCACTCTCTGACACTCCCAGACACTCACTATCACTCTCTGACACTCTCAGACACTCACTATTACTCTCTATCACTCTCTGACACTCTCTGACACTCACTATCACTCTCTATCACTCTCTGACACTCTCTGACACTCACTGTCACTCTCTGACACTCTCAGACACTCTCAGCCACTCACTATCACTCTCAGACACTCTCTGACACTCACTATCACTCTCTGACACTCTCTGACACTCTCTGACACTCACGATCACTCTCTGACACTCACTATCACTCTCTATCACTCTCTGACACTCCCAGACACTCACTATCACTCTCTGACACTCACTATCACTCTCTATCACTCTCTAACACTCTCTGACACTCACTATCACTCTCTGACACTCTCTGACACTCTCTGACACTCACTATCACTCTCTGACACTCTCAGACACTCTCAGACACTCACTATCACTTTCTATCACTCTCTGACACTCTCAGACACTCACTATCACTCTCTGACACTCTCTGACACTCTCTGACACTCACTATCACTCTCTGACACTCTCTGACACTCACTATCACTCTCTGACATTCTCTGACACTCACTATCACTCTCTATCACTCTCTGACACTCTCTGACACTCACTATCACTCTCTGACACTCTCTGACACTCTCTGACACTCACGATCACTCTCTGACACTCACTACCACTCTCTATCACTCTCTGACACTCCCAGACACTCACTATCACTCTCTGACACTCACTATCACTCTCTATCACTCTCTGACACTCTCTGACACTCACTATCACTCTCTGACACTCTCTGACACTCTCTGACACTCACTATCACTCTCTGACACTCTCAGACACTCTCAGACACTCACTATCACTTTCTATCACTCTCTGACACTCTCTGACACTCACTATCACTCTCTGACACTCTCAGACACTCACTATCACTCTCTATCACTCTCTGACACTCCCAGACACTCTCTATCACTCTCTGACATTCTCTGACCATCACTATCACTCTCTATCACTCTCTGACACTCTCTGACATTCACTATCACTCTCTGACACTCTCTGACACTCTCTGACACTCACTATCACTCTCTGACACTCTCTGACACTCTCAGACACTCACTATCACTCTCTGACACTCTCTGACACTCTCAGACACTCACTATCACTCTCTATCACTCTCTGACACCCTCTGACACTCACTATCACTCTCTGACACTCTCTGACACTCTCAGACACTCACTATCACTCTCTATCACTCTCTGACACTCACTATCACTCTCTGACACTCTCAGACACACTCAGACACTCACTATCACTCTCTGACACTCTCTGACACTCTCAGACACTCACTATCACTCTCTATCACTCTCTGACACTCCCAGACACTCACTATCACTCTCTGACATTCTCTGACACTCACTATCACTCTCTATCACTCTCAGACACTCTCTGACACTCACTATCACTCTCTGACACTCTCTGACACTCACTATCACTCTCTGACACTCACTATCACTCTCTGACACTCTCATACACTCACTATCACTCTCTATCACTCTCTGACACTCCCAGACACTCACTATCACTCTCTGACACTCTCTGACACTCACTATCACTCTCTGACACTCTCAGACACTCTCAGACACTCACTATCACTCTCTGATACTCTCAGACACTCACTATCACTCTCTATCACTCTCTGACACTCCCAGACACTCACTATCACTCTCTGACATTCTATGACACTCACTATCACTCTCTATCACTCTCTGACACTCTCTGACACTCACTATCACTCTCTGACACTCTCTGACACTCTCTGACACTCACTATCACTCTCTGACACTCTCAGACACTCTCAGAAACTCACTATCACTCTCTGACACTCTCAGACAGTCACTATCACTCTCTGACACTCTCTGACACTCACTATCACTCTCTGACACTCTCTGACACTCTCAGACACACTCAGACACTCACTATCACTCTCTGACACTCTCTGACACTCTCAGACACTCACTATCACTCTCTATCACTCTCTGACACTCCCAGACACTCACTATCACTCTCTGACATTCTCTGACACTCACTATCACTCTCTATCACTCTCTGACACTCTCAGACACTCTCAGAAACTCACTATCACTCTCTGACACTCTCTGACACTCTCAGACACTCACTATCACTCTCTGACATTCTCTGACACTCACTATCACTCTCTGACAATCTCAGTCACTCTCAGACACTCACTATCACTCTCTGACACTCTCTGACACTCTCAGACACTCACTATCACTCTCTATCACTCTCTGACACTCCCAGACACTCACTATCACTCTCTGACATTCTCTGACACTCACTATCACTCACTGACACTCTCAGACACTCACTATTACTCTCTATCACTCTCTGACACTCTCTGACACTCACTATCACTCTCTATCACTCTCTGACACTCTCTGACACTCACTGTCACTCTCTGACACTCTCAGACACTCTCAGCCACTCACTATCACTCTCAGACACTCTCTGACACTCACTATCACTCTCTGACACTCTCTGACACTCTCTGACACTCACGATCACTCTCTGACACTCACTATCACTCTCTATCACTCTCTGACACTCCCAGACACTCACTATCACTCTCTGACACTCACTATCACTCTCTATCACTCTCTAACACTCTCTGACACTCACTATCACTCTCTGACACTCTCTGACACTCTCTGACACTCACTATCACTCTCTGACACTCTCAGACACTCTCAGACACTCACTATCACTTTCTATCACTCTCTGACACTCTCAGACACTCACTATCACTCTCTGACACTCTCTGACACTCTCTGACACTCACTATCACTCTCTGACACTCTCTGACACTCACTATCACTCTCTGACATTCTCTGACACTCACTATCACTCTCTATCACTCTCTGACACTCACTATCACTCTCTGACACTCTCTGACACTCTCTGACACTCACGATCACTCTCTGACACTCACTATCACTCTCTATCACTCTCTGACACTCCCAGACACTCACTATCACTCTCTGACACTCACTATCACTCTCTATCACTCTCTGACACTCTCTGACACTCACTATCACTCTCTGACACTCTCTGACACTCTCTGACACTCACTATCACTCTCTGACACTCTCAGACACTCTCAGACACTCACTATCACTTTCTATCACTCTCTGACACTCTCTGACACTCACTATCACTCTCTGACACTCTCAGACACTCACTATCACTCTCTATCACTCTCTGACACTCCCAGACACTCTCTATCACTCTCTGACATTCTCTGACCCTCACTATCACTCTCTATCACTCTCTGACACTCTCTGACATTCACTATCACTCTCTGACACTCTCTGACACTCTCTGACACTCACTATCACTCTCTGACACTCTCTGACACTCTCAGACACTCACTCTCACTCTCTGACACTCTCTGACACTCTCAGACACTCACTATCACTCTCTATCACTCTCTGACACTCTCTGACACTCACTATCACTCTCTGACACTCTCAGACACTCTCAGACACTCACTATCACTCTCTGACACTCTCTGACACTCTCAGACACTCACTATCACTCTCTATCACTCTCTGACACTCCCAGACACTCACTATCACTCTCTGACATTCTCTGACACTCACTATCACTCTCTATCACTCTCAGACACTCTCTGACACTCACTATCACTCTCTGACACTCTCTGACACTCACTATCACTCTCTGACACTCACTATCACTCTCTGACACTCTCATACACTCACTATCACTCTCTATCACTCTCTGACACTCCCAGACACTCACTATCACTCTCTGACATTCTCTGACACTCACTATCACTCTCTATCACTCTCAGACACTCTCTGACACTCACTATCACTCTCTGACACTCTCTGACACTCACTATCACTCTCTGACACTCTCAGACACTCTCAGACACTCACTATCACTCTCTGATACTCTCAGACACTCACTATCACTCTCTATCACTCTCTGACACTCCCAGACACTCACTATCACTCTCTGACATTCTATGACACTCACTATCACTCTCTATCACTCTCTGACACTCTCTGACACTCACTATCACTCTCTGACACTCTCTGACACTCTCTGACACTCACTATCACTCTCTGACACTCTCAGACACTCTCAGAAACTCACTATCACTCTCTGACACTCTCAGACAGTCACTATCACTCTCTGACACTCTCTGACACTCACTATCACTCTCTGACACTCTCTGACACTCTCAGACACACTCAGACACTCACTATCACTCTCTGACACTCTCTGACACTCTCAGACACTCACTATCACTCTCTATCACTCTCTGACACTCCCAGACACTCACTATCACTCTCTGACATTCTCTGACACTCACTATCACTCTCTATCACTCTCTGACACTCTCAGACACTCTCAGAAACTCACTATCACTCTCTGACACTCTCTGACACTCTCAGACACTCACTATCACTCTCTGACATTCTCTGACACTCACTATCACTCTCTGACAATCTCAGACACTCTCAGACACTCACTATCACTCTCTGACACTCTCTGACACTCTCAGACACTCACTATCACTCTCTATCACTCTCTGACACTCCCAGACACTCACTATCACTCTCTGACATTCTCTGACACTCACTATCACTCACTGACACTCTCAGACACTCACTATCACTCTCTGACACTCTCTGACACACTCAGACACTCACTATCACTCTCTATCACTCTCTGACACTCCCAGACACTCACTATCACTCTCTGACATTCTCTGACACTCACTATCACTCTCTGACACTCACTATCACTCTTTGACACTCTCTGACACTCTCTGACACTCACTATCACTCTCTGACACTCTCAGACACTCACTATCACTCTCTGAAACTCTCTGACACTCTCAGACACTCACTATCACTCTCTGACACTCTCAGACACTCACTATCACTCTCTGACACTCTCAGACACTCACTATCACTCTCTGACACTCACTATCGCTCTCTGACACTCTCAGACACTCTCAGACACTCACTATCACTCTCTGAAACTCTCTGACACTCTCAGACACTCACTATCACTCTCTGACACTCTCTGACACTCTCAGACACTCACTATCACTCTCTATCACTCTCTGACACTCTCTGACATTCACTATCACTCTCTGACACTCTCAGACACTCTCAGACACTCACTATCACTCTCTGACACACTCTGACACTCTCAGACACTCACTATCACTCTCTATCACTCTCTGACACTCCCAGACACTCACTATCACTCTCTGACATTCTCTGACACTCACTATCACTCTCTATCACTCTCAGACACTCTCTGACACTCACTATCACTCTCTGACACTCTCTGACACTCACTATCACTCTCTGACACTCACTATCACTCTCTGACACTCTCAGACACTCACTATCACTCTCTATCACTCTCTGACACTCCCAGACACTCACTATCACTCTCTGACATTCTCTGACACTCACTATCACTCTCTATCACTCTCAGACACTCTCTGACACTCACTATCACTCTCTGACACTCTCTGACACTCACTATCACTCTCTGACACTCTCAGACACTCTCAGACACTCACTATCACTCTCTGATACTCTCAGACACTCACTATCACTCTCTATCACTCTCTGACACTCCCAGACACTCACTATCACTCTCTGACATTCTCTGACACTCACTATCACTCTCTATCACTCTCTGACACTCTGTGACACTCACTATCACTCTCTGACACTCTCTGACACTCTCTGACACTCACTATCACTCTCTGACACTCTCAGACACTCTCAGAAACTCACTATCACTCTCTGACACTCTCAGACAGTCACTATCACTCTCTGACACTCTCTGACACTCACTATCACTCTCTGACACTCTCTGACACTCTCAGACACACTCAGACACTCACTATCACTCTCTGACACTCTCTGACACTCTCAGACACTCACTATCACTCTCTATCACTCTCTGACACTCCCAGACACTCACTATCACTCTCTGACATTCTCTGACACTCACTATCACTCTCTATCACTCTCTGACACTCTCTGACACTCTCAGACACACTCAGACACTCACTATCACTCTCTGACACTCTCTGACACTCTCAGACACTCACTATCACTCTCTATCACTCTCTGACACTCCCAGACACTCTCTATCACTCTCTGACACTCTCTGACACTCACTATCACTCTCTGACACTCTCTGACACTCTCTGACACTCACTATCACTCTCTGACACTCTCTGACACTCTCTGACACTCACTATCACTCTCTGACACTCTCAGACAGTCACTATCACTCTCTGACACTCTCTGACACTCACTATCACTCTCTGACACTCTCTGACACTCTCAGACACACTCAGACACTCACTATCACTCTCTGACACTCTCTGACACTCTCAGACACTCACTATCACTCTCTATCACTCTCTGACACTCCCAGACACTCACTATCACTCTCTGACATTCTCTGACACTCACTATCACTCTCTATCACTCTCTGACACTCTCAGACACTCTCAGAAACTCACTATCACTCTCTGACACTCTCTGACACTCTCAGACACTCACTATCACTCTCTGACATTCTCTGACACTCACTATCACTCTCTGACAATCTCAGACACTCTCAGACACTCACTATCACTCTCTGACACTCTCTGACACTCTCAGACACTCACTATCACTCTCTATCACTCTCTGACACTCCCAGACACTCACTATCACTCTCTGACATTCTCTGACACTCACTATCACTCACTGACACTCTCAGACACTCACTATCACTCTCTGACACTCTCTGACACTCTCAGACACTCACTATCACTCTCTATCACTCTCTGACACTCCCAGACACTCACTATCACTCTCTGACATTCTCTGACACTCACTATCACTCTCTGACACTCACTATCACTCTTTGACACTCTCTGACACTCTCTGACACTCACTATCACTCTCTGACACTCTCAGACACTCACTATCACTCTCTGAAACTCTCTGACACTCTCAGACACTCACTATCACTCTCTGACACTCTCAGACACTCACTATCACTCTCTGACACTCTCAGACACTCACTATCACTCTCTGACACTCACTATCACTCTCTGACACTCACTATCACTCTCTGACACTCTCAGACACTCTCAGACACTCACTATCACTCTCTGAAACTCTCTGACACTCTCAGACACTCACTATCACTCTCTGACACTCTCTGACACTCTCAGACACTCACTATCACTCTCTATCACTCTCTGACACTCTCTGACACTCACTATCACTCTCTGACACTCTCAGACACTCTCAGACACTCACTATCACTCTCTGACACTCTCTGACACTCTCAGACACTCACTATCACTCTCTATCACTCTCTGACACTCCCAGACACTCACTATCACTCTCTGACATTCTCTGACACTCACTATCACTCTCTATCACTCTCAGACACTCTCTGACACTCACTATCACTCTCTGACACTCTCTGACACTCACTATCACTCTCTGACACTCACTATCACTCTCTGACACTCTCAGACACTCACTATCACTCTCTATCACTCTCTGACACTCCCAGACACTCACTATCACTCTCTGACATTCTCTGACACTCACTATCACTCTCTATCACTCTCAGACACTCTCTGACACTCACTATCACTCTCTGACACTCTCTGACACTCACTATCACTCTCTGACACTCTCAGACACTCTCTGACACTCTCAGACACTCTCAGACACTCACTATCACTCTCTGAAACTCTCTGACACTCTCAGACACTCACTATCACTCTCTGACACTCTCTGACACTCTCAGACACTCACTATCACTCTCTATCACTCTCTGACACTCTCTGACACTCACTATCACTCTCTGACACTCTCAGACACTCTCAGACACTCACTATCACTCTCTGACACTCTCTGACACTCTCAGACACTCACTATCACTCTCTATCACTCTCTGACACTCCCAGACACTCACTATCACTCTCTGACATTCTCTGACACTCACTATCACTCTCTATCACTCTCAGACACTCTCTGACACTCACTATCACTCTCTGACACTCTCTGACACTCACTATCACTCTCTGACACTCACTATCACTCTCTGACACTCTCAGACACTCACTATCACTCTCTATCACTCTCTGACACTCCCAGACACTCACTATCACTCTCTGACATTCTCTGACACTCACTATCACTCTCTATCACTCTCAGACACTCTCTGACACTCACTATCACTCTCTGACACTCTCTGACACTCACTATCACTCTCTGACACTCTCAGACACTCTCAGACACTCACTATCACTCTCTGATACTCTCAGACACTCACTATCACTCTCTATCACTCTCTGACACTCCCAGACACTCACTATCACTCTCTGACATTCTCTGACACTCACTATCACTCTCTATCACTCTCTGACACTCTCTGACACTCACTATCACTCTCTGACACTCTCTGACACTCTCTGACACTCACTATCACTCTCTGACACTCTCAGACACTCTCAGAAACTCACTATCACTCTCTGACACTCTCAGACAGTCACTATCACTCTCTGACACTCTCTGACACTCACTATCACTCTCTGACACTCTCTGACACTCTCAGACACACTCAGACACTCACTATCACTCTCTGACACTCTCTGACACTCTCAGACACTCACTATCACTCTCTATCACTCTCTGACACTCCCAGACACTCACTATCACTCTCTGACATTCTCTGACACTCACTATCACTCTCTATCACTCTCTGACACTCTCAGACACTCTCAGAAACTCACTATCACTCTCTGACACTCTCTGACACTCTCAGACACTCACTATCACTCTCTGACATTCTCTGACACTCACTATCACTCTCTGACAATCTCAGACACTCTCAGACACTCACTATCACTCTCTGACACTCTCTGACACTCTCAGACACTCACTATCACTCTCTATCACTCTCTGACACTCCCAGACACTCACTATCACTCTCTGACATTCTCTGACACTCACTATCACTCACTGACACTCTCAGACACTCACTATCACTCTCTGACACTCTCTGACACTCTCAGACACTCACTATCACTCTCTATCACTCTCTGACACTCCCAGACACTCACTATCACTCTCTGACATTCTCTGACACTCACTATCACTCTCTGACACTCACTATCACTCTTTGACACTCTCTGACACTCACTATCACTCTCTGACACTCTCAGACACTCACTATCACTCTCTGAAACTCTCTGACGCTCTCAGACACTCACTATCACTCTCTGACACTCTCAGACACTCACTATCACTCTCTGACACTCTCAGACACTCACTATCACTCTCTGACACTCACTATGACTCTCTGACACTCTCAGACACTCTCAGACACTCACTATCACTCTCTGACACTCACTATCACTCTCTGACACTCTCAGACACTCACTATCACTCTCTGACACTCACTATGACTCTCTGACACTCTCAGACACTCACTATCACTCTCTGACACTCACTATGACTCTCTGACACTCTCAGACACTCTCAGACACTCACTATCACTCTCTGACACTCTCAGACACTCACTATCACTCTCTGACACTCTCAGACACTCACTATCACTCTCTGACACTCTCAGACACTCACTACCACTCTCTGACACTCTCTATCACTGCCTATCACTCTCTGAAACTCTCTGACACACTCTGACACTCTCTGACACTCTCAGACACTCTCTATCACTCTCTCTCACTCTTTATCACTATTTGACACACTCTGACATTCTCTGACACTCACTATCACTCTCTGACACTCTCTGACACTCACTATCACTCTCTGACACTCTCTGACACTCACTATCACTCTCTGACACTCTCTGACACTCTCAGACACTCACTATCACTCTCTATCACTCTCTGACACTCTCTGACACTCACTATCACTCTCTGACACTCTCAGACACTCTCTCTCACTCTTTTTCACTCTTTGACACATTCTGACACTCTCTGACACTCACTATCACTCTCTGACACTCTCTGACACTCTCAGACACTCACTATCACTCTCTGACACTCTCAGACACTCACTATCACTCTCTGACACTCTCAGACACTCACTATCACTCTCTGACACTCTCTGACACTCTCAGACACTCACTATCACTCTCTGACACTCTCAGACACTCACTATCACTCTCTGACACTCTCAGACACTCACTATCACTCTCTGACACTCACTATCACTCTCTGACACTCTCAGACACTCTCAGACACTCACTATCACTCTCTGACACTCTCAGACACTCACTATCACTCTCTGACACTCTCAGACACTCACTATCACTCTCTGACACTCTCTGACACTCTCAGACACTCACTATCACTCTCTGACACTCTCAGAAACTCACTATCACTCTCTGACACTCTCAGACACTCACTATCACTCTCTGACACTCACTATCACTCTCTGACACTCTCAGACACTCTCAGACACTCACTATCACTCTCTGACACTCTCAGACACTCACTATCACTCTCTGACACTCTCAGACACTCACTATCACTCTCTGACACTCTCTGACACTCTCAGACACTCACTATCACTCTCTGACACTCTCAGACACTCACTATCACTCTCTGAAACTCTCAGACACTCACTATCACTCTCTGACACTCACTATCACTCTCTGACACTCTCAGACACTCTCAGACACTCACTATCACTCTCTGACACTCTCAGACACTCACTATCACTCTCTGACACTCTCAGACACTCACTATCACTCTCTGACACTCTCTGACACTCTCAGACACTCACTATCACTCTCTGACACTCTCAGACACCCACTATCACTCTCTGACACTCTCAGACACTCACTATCACTCTCTGACACTCACTATCACTCTCTGACACTCTCAGACACTCTCAGACACTCACTATCACTCTCTGACACTCTCAGACACTCACTATCACTCTCTGACACTCTCAGACACTCACTATCACTCTCTGACACTCTCAGACACTCACTACCACTCTCTGACACTCTCTAGCACTGCCTATCACTCTCTGAAACTCTCTGACACACTCTGACACTCTCTGACACTCTCAGACACTCTCTATCACTCTCTCTCACTCTTTATCACTATTTGACACACTCTGACATTCTCTGACACTCACTATCACTCTCTGACACTCTCTGACACTCACTATCACTCTCTGACACTCTCTGACACTCACTATCACTCTCTGACACTCTCTGACACTCTCTGACACTCTCAGACACTCACTATCACTCTCTATCACTCTCTGACACTCTCTGACACTCACTATCACTCTCTGACACTCTCAGACACTCTCTCTCACTCTTTTTCACTCTTTGACACATTCTGACACTCTCTGACACTCACTATCACTCTCTGACACTCTCTGAAACTCTCAGACACTCACTATCACTCTCTATCACTCTCTGACACTCCCAGACACTCACTATCACTCTCTGACACTCTCAGACACTCACTATTACTCTCTATCACTCTCTGACACTCTCTGACACTCACTATCACTCTCTATCACTCTCTGACACTCTCTGACACTCACTGTCACTCTCTGACACTCTCAGACACTCTCAGCCACTCACTATCACTCTCAGACACTCTCTGACACTCACTATCACTCTCTGACACTCTCAGACACGCTCAGACACTCACTATCACTCTCTGACACTCTCTGACGCTCTCTGACACTCTCTGACACTCACTATCACTCTCTGACACTCACTATCACTCTCTGACACTCCCAGACACTCTCAGACACTCACTATCACTCTCTGACACTCTCTGACACTCTCAGACACTCACTATCACTCTCTATCACTCTCTGACACTCTCTGACACTCACTATCACTCTCTGACACTCTCAGACACGCTCAGACACTCACTATCACTCTCTGACACTCTCAGACACTCACTATCACTCTCTATCACTCTCTGACACTCTCAGACACTCTCAGACACTCACTATCACTCTCTGACACTCTCAGACACTCTCAGCCACTCACTATCACTCTCTGACACTCTCTGACACTCACTATTACTCTCTATCACTCTCTGACACTCTCTGACACTCACTATCACTCTCTATCACTCTCTGACACTCTCTGACACTCACTATCACTCTCTGACACTCTCAGACGCTCTCAGCCACTCACTATCACTCTCTGACACTCACTATCACTCTCTGACACTCTCAGACACTCTCAGACACTCACTATCACTCTCTGACACTCTCTGACACTCTCTGACACTCACTATCACTCTCTGACACTCACTATCACTCTCTGACACTCCCAGACACTCTCAGACACTCACTATCACTCTCTATCACTCTCTGACACTCTCTGACACTCACTATCACTCTCTGACACTCTCAGACACGCTCAGACACTCACTATCACTCTCTGACACTCTCAGACACTCACTATCACTCTCTATCACTCTCTGACACTCCCAGACACTCACTATCACTCTCTGACACTCTCAGACACTCACTATTACTCTCTATCACTCTCTGACACTCTCTGACACTCACTATCACTCTCTATCACTCTCTGACACTCTCTGACACTCACTATCACTCTCTGACACTCTCTGACACTCACTATCACTCTCTATCACTCTCTGACACTCTCTGACACTCACTATCACTCTCTGACACTCTCAGACACTCACTATTACTCTCTATCACTCTCTGACACTCTCTGACACTCACTATCACTCTCTATCACTCTCTGACCCTCTCTGACACTCACTATCACTCTCTGACACTCTCAGACACTCACTATCACTCTCTGACACTCTCTGACACTCTCTGACACTCACTATCACTCTCTGACACTCACTATCACTCTCTGACAATCCCAGACACTCTCAGACACTCACTATCACTCTCTGACACTCTCTGACACTCTCAGTCACTCACTATCACTCACTATCACTCTCTGACACTCTCTGACACTCACTATCACTCTCTGACACTCTCAGACACGCTCAGACGCTCACTATCACTCTCTGACACTCTCAGACACTCACTATCACTCTCTATCACTCTCTGACACTCCCAGACACTCACTATCACTCTCTGACACTCTCAGACACTCACTATTACTCTCTATCACTCTCTGACACTCTCTGACACTCACTATCACTCTCTATCACTCTCTGACACTCTCTGACACTCACTATCACTCTCTGACACTCTCAGACACTCTCAGCCACTCACTATCACTCTCTGACACTCTCTGACACTCACTATCACTCTCTGACACTCTCAGACACTCTCAGACACTCTCAGACACTCACTATTACTCTCTATCACTCTCTGACACTCTCTGACACTCACTATCACTCTCTGACACTCTCAGACACTCACTATCACTCACTATCACTCTCTGACACTCCCAGACACTCACTATCACTCTCTGACACTCTCAGACACTCACTATTACTCTCTATCACTCTCTGACACTCTCTGACACTCACTATCACTCTCTATCACTCTCTGACACTCTCTGACACTCACTATCACTCTCTGACACTCTCAGACACTCTCAGCCACTCACTATCACTCTCTGACACTCTCTGACACTCACTATCACTCTCTGACACTCTCAGACACTCTCAGACACTTTCAGACACTCACTATTACACTCTATCACTCTCTGACACTCTCTGACACTCACTATCACTCTCTATCACTCTCTGACACTCTCTGACACTCACTATCACTCTCTGACACTCTCAGACAATCTCAGCCACTCACTATCACTCTCTGACACTCTCTGACACTCACTATCACTCTCTGACACTCTCAGACACTCTCAGACACTCACTATCACTCTCTGACACTCTCTGACACTCTCTGACACTCACTATCACTCTCTGACACTCACTATCACTCTCTGACACTCCCAGACACTCTCAGACACTCACTATCACTCTCTATCACTCTCTGACACTCTCTGACACTCACTATCACTCTCTGACACTCACTATCACTCTCTGACACTCTCAGACACTCTCAGCCACTCACTATCACTCTCTGACACTCTCTGACACTCACTATCACTCTCTGACACTCTCTGACACTCTCAGACACTCACTATCACTCTCTGACACTCTCTGACACTCTCTGACACTCACTATCACTCTCTGACACTCACTATCACTCTCTGACACTCCCAGACACTCTCAGACACTCACTATCACTCTCTATCACTCTCTGACACTCTCTGACACTCACTATCACTCTCTGACACTCTCAGACACGCTCAGACACTCACTATCACTCTCTGACACTCTCTGACACTCTCTGACACTCACTATCACTCTCTGACACTCACTATCACTCTCTGACACTCCCAGACACTCTCAGACACACACTATCACTCTCTGACACTCTCTGACACTCTCAGACACTCACTATCACTCTCTATCACTCTCTGACACTCTCTGACACTCACTATCACTCTCTAACACTCTCAGACACTCTCAGACACTCAATATCACTCTCTATCACTCTCTGACACTCTGTGACACTCACTATCACTCTCTGACACTCTCAGACACTCACTATCACTCTCTATCACTCTCTGACACTCTCAGACACTATCAGACACTCACTATCACTCTCTGACACTCTCTGACACTCTCAGACACTCACTATCACTCTCTATCACTCTCTGACACTCCCAGACACTCACTATCACTCTCTGACATTCTCTGACACTCTCTGACACACACAATCACTCTCTGACGCACTCTGGCACTCTCAGACACTCACTATCACTCTCTGACACTCTCTGACACTCTCTGACACTCACTATCACTCTCTGACACTCTCTGACACTCTCAGACACTCACTATCACTCTCTATCACTCTCTGACACTCCCAGACACTCACTATCACTCTTTGACATTCTCTGACACTCTCTGACACACACAATCACTCTCTGACGCACTCTGGCACTCTCAGACACTCACTATCACTCTCTGACACTCTCTGACACTCTCTGACACTCACTATCACTCTCTGACATTCTCTGACACTCTCAGACACTCACAATCACTATCTGACACTCTCTGACACTCTCTGACACTCACAATCACTCTCTGACACTCTCTGACACTCTCAGACACTCACTATCACTCTCTATCACTCTCTGACACTCCCAGACACTCACTATCACTCTCTGACATTCTCTGACACTCTCTGACACTCACAATCACTCTCTGACACTCTCTGACACTCTCTGACACTCACAATCACTCTCTGACATTCTCTGACACTCTCTGACACTCCCAATCACTCTCTGACACGCTCTGACACTCTCAGACACTCACTATCACTCTCTGACACTCTCTGACACTCTCAGACACTCACTATCACTCTCTGACAATCTCTGACACACTTAGACACTCACTATCACTCTCTATCACTCTCTGATACTCTCTGACACTCACTATCACGCTCTGACACTCTCAGACACTCTCAGACACTCTCTGACACTCACTATCACTCTCTGACACTCTCAGACACTCTCAGACACTCACTATCACTCTCTGACACTCACTATCACTCTCTGACACTCTCTGACACTCACTATCACTCTCTGACACTCTCAGACACTCTCAGACACTCATTATCACCCTCTGACACTCTCTGACACTCTCTGACACTCACTATCACTCTCTGACACTCTCTGACACTCTCAGACACTCACTATCACTCTCTGACACTCTCTGACACACTCAGACACTCACTATCACTCTCCATCACTCTCTGACACTCTCTGACACTCACTATCACTCTCTGACACTCTCTGACACTCACTATCACTCTCCATCACTCTCTGACACTCTCTGACACTCACTATCACTCTCTGACTCTCTCTGACACTCACTATCACTCTCTGACACTCTCTGACACACTCAGATACTCACTATCACTCTCCATCACTCTCTGACACTCTCTGACACTCACTATCACTCTCTGACACTCTCAGACACTCTCAGACACTCACTCTCACTCTCTGACACTCTCTGACACTCTCTGACACTCACTATCACTCTCTGACACTCCCAGAAACTCTCAGAAACTCACTGTCACTCTCTGACACTCTCTGACACTCTCAGACACTCACTATCACTCTCTATCACTCTCTGAAACTCTCTGACACTCACTGTCACTCTCTGACACTCTCAGACACTCTCAGCCACTCACTATCACTCTCTGACACTCTCTGACACTCACTATCACTCTCTGACACTCTCAGACACTCACTATCACTCTCTGACACTCTCTGACACTCACTATCACTCTCTGACACTCACTATCACTCTCTGACACTCCCAGACACTCTCAGACACTCACTATCACTCTCTGACACTCTCTGACACTCTCAGACACTCACTATCACTCTCTATCACTCTCTGACACTCTCTGACACTCACTATCACTCTCTGACACTCTCAGACACTCTCAGCCACTCACTATCACTCTCTGACACGCTCTGACACTCACTATCACTCTCTGACACTCACTATCACTCTCTGACACTCTCTGAAACTCTCTGACACTCACTGTCACTCTCTGACACTCTCAGACACTCTCAGCCACTCACTATCACTCTCTGACACTCTCTGACACTCACTATCACTCTCTGACACTCTCAGACACTCACTATCACTCTCTGACACTCTCTGACACTCACTATCACTCTCTGACACTCACTATCACTCTCTGACACTCCCAGACACTCTCAGACACTCACTATCACTCTCTGACACTCTCTGACACTCTCAGACACTCACTATCACTCTCTATCACTCTCTGACACTCTCTGACACTCACTATCACTCTCTGACACTCTCAGACACTCTCAGCCACTCACTATCACTCTCTGACATGCTCTGACACTCACTATCACTCTCTGACACTCACTATCACTCTCTGACACTCTCTGAAACTCTCTGACACTCACTGTCACTCTCTGACACTCTCAGACACTCTCAGCCACTCACTATCACTCTCTGACACTCTCTGACACTCACTATCACTCTCTGACACTCTCAGACACTCACTATCACTCTCTGACACTCTCTGACACTCACTATCACTCTCTGACACTCACTATCACTCTCTGACACTCCCAGACACTCTCAGACACTCACTATCACTCTCTGACACTCTCTGACACTCTCAGACACTCACTATCACTCTCTATCACTCTCTGACACTCTCTGACACTCACTATCACTCTCTGACACTCTCAGACACTCTCAGCCACTCACTATCACTCTCTGACACGCTCCGACACTCACTATCACTCTCTGACACTCTCAGACACTCTCAGACACTCTCAGACACTCACTATCACTCTCTGACACTCTCTGACACTCACTATCACTCTCTGGCACTCTCTGACACTCTCAGACACTCACTATCACTCTCTATCACTCTCTGACACTCTCTGACACTCACTATCACTCTCTGACACTCTCAGACACGCTCAGACACTCACTATCACTCTCTGACACTCTCAGACACTCACTATCACTCTCTATCACTCTCTGACACTCCCAGACACTCACTATCACTCTCTGACACTCTCAGACACTCTCAGACACTCACTATCACTCTCTGACACTCTCTGACACTCTCAGACACTCACTATCACTCTCTATCACTCTCTGACACTCCCAGACACTCATTATCACTCTCTGACATTCTCTGACACTCTCTGACACTCACAATCACTCTCTGACACTCTCTGACACTCTCAGACACTCACTATCACTCTCTATCACTCTCTGACACTCCCAGACACTCACTATCACTCTCTGACATTCTCTGACACTCTCTTACACTCACAATCACTCTCTGACATTCTCTGACACTCTCTGACACTCACAATCACTCTCTGACACGCTCTGACACTCTCTGACACTCACAATCACTCTCTGACACGCTCTGACACTCTCAGACACTCACTATCACTCTCTGACACTCTCTGACACTCTCAGACACTCACTATCACTCTCTATCACTCTCTGACACTCCCAGACACTCACTATCACTCTCTGACATTCTCTGACACTCTCTGACACTCACAATCACTCTCTGACACTCTCTGACACTCTCTTACACTCACAATCACTCTCTGACATTCTCTGACACTCTCTGACACTCACAATCACTCTCTGACACGCTCTGACACTCTCAGACACTCACTATCACTCTCTGACACTCTCTGACACTCTCAGACACTCACTATCACTCTCTGACACTCTCTGACACACTTAGACACTCACTATCACTCTCTAACACTCTCAGACACTCTCAGACACTCTCAGACACTCACTATCACTCTCTGACACTCTCTGACACTCACTATCACTCTCTGACACTCTCTGACACTCCCAGACACTCACTATCACTCTCTGACATTCTCTGACACTCACTATCACTCTCTAACACTCTCTGACACTCTCTGACACTCACTATCACTCTCTGACACTCTCTGACACTCACTATCACTCTCTGACACTCTCTGACACACTTAGACACTCACTATCACTCTCTAACACTCTCAGACACTCTCAGACACTCTCAGACACTCACTATCACTCTCTGACACTCTCTGACACTCACTATCACTCTCTGACACTCTCTGACACTCCCAGACACTCACTATCACTCTCTGACATTCTCTGACACTCACTATCACTCTCTAACACTCTCTGACACTCTCTGACACTCACTATCACTCTCTGACACTCTCTGACACTCACTATCACTCTCTGACACTCTCAGACACTCTCAGACACTCACTATCACTCTCTGACACTCTCTGACACTCTCAGACACTCACTATCACTCTCTATCACTCTCTGACACTCTCTGACACTCACTATCACTCTCTGACACTCTCTGACACTCACTATCACTCTCTGACACTCTCAGACACTCACTATCACTCTCTGACACTCTCTGACACTCACTATCACTCTCTGACACTCACTATCACTCTCTGACACTCCCAGACACTCTCAGACACTCACTATCACTCTCTGACACTCTCTGACACTCTCAGACACTCACTATCACTCTCTATCACTCTCTGACACTCTCTGACACTCACTATCACTCTCTGACACTCTCAGACACTCTCAGCCACTCACTATCACTCTCTGACACGCTCTGACACTCACTATCACTCTCTGACACTCTCAGACACTCACTATCACTCTCTGACACTCTCTGACACTCACTATCACTCTCTGACACTCACTATCACTCTCTATCACTCTCTGACACTCTCTGACACTCACTATCACTCTCTGACACTCTCAGACACTCTCAGCCACTCACTATCACTCTCTGACACGCTCTGACACTCACTATCACTCTCTGACACTCTCAGACACTCTCAGACACTCACTATCACTCTCTGACACTCTCTGACACTCTCTGACACTCACTATCACTCTCTGACACTAACTATCACTCTCTGACACTCCCAGACACTCTCAGACACTCACTATCACTCTCTGGCACTCTCTGACACTCTCAGACACTCACTATCACTCTCTATCACTCTCTGACACTCTCTGACACTCACTATCACTCTCTGACACTCTCAGACACGCTCAGACACTCACTATCACTCTCTGACACTCTCAGACACTCACTATCACTCTCTATCACTCTCTGACACTCCCAGACACTCACTATCACTCTCTGACACTCTCAGACACTCTCAGACACTCACTATCACTCTCTGACACTCTCTGACACTCTCAGACACTCACTATCACTCTCTATCACTCTCTGACACTCCCAGACACTCACTATCACTCTCTGACATTCTCTGACACTCTCTGACACTCACTATCACTCTCTGACACTAACTATCACTCTCTGACACTCCCAGACACTCTCAGACACTCACTATCACTCTCTGGCACTCTCTGACACTCTCAGACACTCACTATCACTCTCTATCACTCTCTGACACTCTCTGACACTCACTATCACTCTCTGACACTCTCAGACACGCTCAGACACTCACTATCACTCTCTGACACTCTCAGACACTCACTATCACTCTCTATCACTCTCTGACACTCCCAGACACTCACTATCACTCTCTGACACTCTCAGACACTCTCAGACACTCACTATCACTCTCTGACACTCTCTGACACTCTCAGACACTCACTATCACTCTCTATCACTCTCTGACACTCCCAGACACTCACTATCACTCTCTGACACTCTCAGACACTCTCAGACACTCACAATCACTCTCTGACACTCTCTGACACTCTCAGACACTCACTATCACTCTCTATCACTCTCTGACACTCTCTGACACTCACTATCACTCTCTGACACTCTCTGACACTCACTATCACTCTCTGACATTCTCTGACACTCACTATCACTCTCTATCACTCTCTGACACTCTCTGACACTCACTATCACTCTCTGACACTCTCTGACACTCTCTGACAGTCACTATCACTCTCTGACACACACTATCAGTCTCTATCACTCTCTGACACTCCCAGACACTCACTATCACTCTCTGACATTCTCTGACACTCACTATCACTCTCTATCACTCTCTGACACTATCTGACACTCACTATCACTCTCTGACACTCTCTGACACTCTCTGACACTCACTATCACTCTCTGACACTCTCAGACACTCTCAGACACTCACTATCACTTTCTATCACTCTCTGACACTCTCTGACACTCACTATCACTCTCTGACACTCTCAGACACTCACTATCACTCTCTGACATTCTCTGACACTCACTATCACTCTCTATCACTCTCTGACACTCTCTGACACTCACTATCACTCTCTGACACTCTCTGACACTCTCTGACACTCACTATCACTCTCTATCACTCTCAGACACTCCCAGACACTCACTATCACTCTCTGACATTCTCTGACACTCACGATCACTCTCTATCACTCTCTGACACTCTCTGACACTCACTATCACTCTCTGACACTCTCTGACACTCTCTGACACTCACTATCACTCTCTGACACTCTCAGACACTCTCAGACACTCACTATCACTTTCTATCACTCTCTGACACTCTCTGACACTCACTATCACTCTCTGACACTCTCAGACACTCACTTTCACTCTCTATCACTCTCTGACACTCTCTGACACTCACTATCACTCTCTGACACTCTCAGACACTCACTATCACTCTCTGACATTCTCTGACACTCACTATCACTCTCTATCACTCTCTGACACTCTCTGACACTCACTATCACTCTCTGACACTCTCTGACACTCTCTGACACTCACTATCACTCTCTATCACTCTCTGACACTCCCAGACACTCACTATCACTCTCTGACATTCTCTGACACTCACTATCACTCTCTATCACTCTCTGACACTCTCTGACACTCACTATCACTCTCTGACACTCTCTGACACTCTCTGACACTCACTATCACTCTCTGACACTCTCAGACACTCTCAGACACTCACTATCACTTTCTATCACTCTCTGACACTCTCTGACACTCACTATCACTCTCTGACACTCTCAGACACTCACTATCACTCTCTATCACTCTCTGACACTCTCTGACACTCACTATCACTCTCTGACACTCTCAGACACTCACTATCACTCTCTATCACTCTCTGACACTCCCAGACACTCACTCTCACTCTCTGACATTCTCTGACACTCACTATCACTCTCTATCATTCTCTGACACTCTCTGACACTCACAATCACTCTCTGACACACTCTGGCACTCTCAGACACTCACTATCACTCTCTGACACTCTCTGACACTCTCAGACACTCACGATCACTCTCTATCACTCTCTGACACTCCCAGACACTCACTATCACTCTCTGACATTCTCTGACACTCACTATCACTCTCTATCATTCTCTGACACTCTCTGACACTCACAATCACTCTCTGACACACTCCGGCACTCTCAGACACTCACTATCACTCTCTGACACTCTCTGACACTCTCTGACACTCACAATCGCTCTCTGACACTCTCTGACACTCTCAGACACTCACTATCACTCTCTATCACTCTCTGACACTCCCAGACACTCACTATCACTCTCTGACATTCTCTGACACTCTCTGACACTCACAATCACTCTCTGACACTCTCTGACACTCTCTTACACTCACAATCACTCTCTGACATTCTCTGACACTCTCTGACACTCACAATCACTCTCTGACACGCTCTGACACTCTCAGACACTCACTATCACTCTCTGACACTCTCTGACACTCTCAGACACTCACTATCACTCTCTGACACTCTCTGACACACTTAGACACTCACTATCACTCTCTATCACTCTCAGACACTCTCAGACACTCACTATCACTCTCTGACACTCTCTGACACTCACTATCACTCTCTGACACTCTCTGAGACTCCCAGACACTCACTATCACTCTCTGACATTCTCTGACACTCACTATCACTCTCTATCACTCTCTGACACTCTCTGACACTCACTATCACTCTCTGACACTCTCTGACACTCTCAGACACTCACTATCACTCTCTGACACTCTCTGACACATTTAGACACTCACTATCACTCTCTATCACTCTCAGACACTCTCAGACACTCACTATCACTCTCTGACACTCTCTGACACTCACTATCACTCTCTGACACTCTCTGAGACTCCCAGACACTCACTATCACTCTCTGACATTCTCTGACACTCACTATCACTCTCTATCACTCTCTGACACTCTCAGACACTCACTATCACTCTCTGACACACTCTGACACTCACTATCAATCTCTGACACTCTCAGACACTCTCAGACACTCACTATCACTCTCTGACACTCTCTGACACTCTCAGACACTCACTATCACTCTCTATCACTCTCTGACACTCTCTGACACTCACTATCACTCTCTGACACTCTCTGACACTCACTATCGCTCTCTGACATTCTCTGACACTCACTATCACTCTCTATCACTCTCTGACACTCTCTGACAACCACTATCACTCTCTGACACTCTCTGACACTCTCTGACACTCACGATCACTCTCTGAGACTCACTATCAATCTCTATCACTCTCTGACTCTCCCAGACACTCACTATCACTCTCTGACATTCTCTGACACTCACTATCACTCTCTATCACTCTCTGACACTCTCTGACACTCACTATCACTCTCTGACACTCTCTGACACTCTCTGACACTCACTATCACTCTCTGACACTCTCAGACACTCTCAGACACTCACTATCACTTTCTATCACTCTCTGACACTCTCTGACACTCACTATCACTCTCTGACACTCTCAGACACTCACTATCACTCTCTATCACTCTCTGACACTCCCAGACACTCACTATCACTCTCTGACATTCTCTGACCCACACTATCACTCTCTATCACTCTCTGACACTCTCTGACACTCACTATCACTCTCTGACACTCTCTGACACTCTCTGACACTCACTATCACTCTCTGACACTCTCTGACACTCTCAGACACTCACTATCACTCTCTGACACTCTCTGACACTCTCAGACACTCACTATCACTCTCTATCACTCTCTGACACTCTCTGACACACACTATCACTCTCTGACACTCTCTGACACTCTCTGACACTCACTATCACTCTCTGACACTCTCAGACACTCTCAGACACTCACTATCACTCTCTGACACTCTCTGACACTCTCAGACACTCACTATCACTCTCTATCACTCTCTGACTCTCCCAGACACTCACTATCACTCTCTGACATTCTCTGACACTCACTATCACTCTCTATCACTCTCAGACACTCTCTGACACTCACTATCACTCTCTGACACTCTCTGACACTCACTATCACTCTCTGACACTCACTATCACTCTCTGACACTCTCAGACACTCACTATCACTCTCTATCACTCTCTGACACTCCCAGACACTCACTATCACTCTCTGACATTCTCTGACACTCACTATCACTCTCTATCACTCTCAGACACTCTCTGACACTCACTATCACTCTCTGACACACTCTGACACTCACTATCACTCTCTGACACTCTCAGACACTCTCAGACACTCACTATCACTCTCTGATACTCTCAGACACTCACTATCACTCTCTATCACTCTCTGACACTCCCAGACACTCACTATCACTCTCTGACATTCTCTGACACTCACTATCACTCTCTATCACTCTCTGACACTCTCTGACACTCACTATCACTCTCTGACACTCTCTGACACTCTCTGACACTCACTATCACTCTCTGACACTCTCAGACACTCTCAGAAACTCACTATCACTCTCTGACACTCTCAGACACTCACTATCACTCTCTGACACTCTCTGACACTCACTATCACTCTCTGACACTCTCTGACACTCTCAGACACACTCAGACACTCACTATCACTCTCTGACACTCTCTGACACTCTCAGACACTCACTATCACTCTCTGACACTCTCTGACACATTTAGACACTCACTATCACTCTCTATCACTCTCAGACACTCTCAGACACTCACTATCACTCTCTGACACTCTCTGACACTCACTATCACTCTCTATCACTCTCTGACACTCTCTGACACTCACTATCACTCTCTGACACTCTCTGACACTCTCAGACACTCACTATCACTCTCTGACACTCTCTGACACATTTAGACACTCACTATCACTCTCTATCACTCTCAGACACTCTCAGACACTCACTATCACTCTCTGACACTCTCTGACACTCACTATCACTCTCTGACACTCTCTGAGACTCCCAGACACTCACTATCACTCTCTGACATTCTCTGACACTCACTATCACTCTCTATCACTCTCTGACACTCTCAGACACTCACTATCACTCTCTGACACACTCTGACACTCACTATCAATCTCTGACACTCTCAGACACTCTCAGACACTCACTATCACTCTCTGACACTCTCTGACACTCTCAGACACTCACTATCACTCTCTATCACTCTCTGACACTCTCTGACACTCACTATCACTCTCTGACACTCTCTGACACTCACTATCGCTCTCTGACATTCTCTGACACTCACTATCACTCTCTATCACTCTCTGACACTCTCTGACAACCACTATCACTCTCTGACACTCTCTGACACTCTCTGACACTCACGATCACTCTCTGACACTCACTATCAATCTCTATCACTCTCTGACTCTCCCAGACACTCACTATCACTCTCTGACATTCTCTGACACTCACTATCACTCTCTATCACTCTCTGACACTCTCTGACACTCACTATCACTCTCTGACACTCTCTGACACTCTCTGACACTCACTATCACTCTCTGACACTCTCAGACACTCTCAGACACTCACTATCACTTTCTATCACTCTCTGACACTCTCTGACACTCACTATCACTCTCTGACACTCTCAGACACTCACTATCACTCTCTATCACTCTCTGACACTCCCAGACACTCACTATCACTCTCTGACATTCTCTGACCCACACTATCACTCTCTATCACTCTCTGACACTCTCTGACACTCACTATCACTCTCTGACACTCTCTGACACTCTCTGACACTCACTATCACTCTCTGACACTCTCTGACACTCTCAGACACTCACTATCACTCTCTGACACTCTCTGACACTCTCAGACACTCACTATCACTCTCTATCACTCTCTGACACTCTCTGACACACACTATCACTCTCTGACACTCTCTGACACTCTCTGACACTCACTATCACTCTCTGACACTCTCAGACACTCTCAGACACTCACTATCACTCTCTGACACTCTCTGACACTCTCAGACACTCACTATCACTCTCTATCACTCTCTGACTCTCCCAGACACTCACTATCACTCTCTGACATTCTCTGACACTCACTATCACTCTCTATCACTCTCAGACACTCTCTGACACTCACTATCACTCTCTGACACTCTCTGACACTCACTATCACTCTCTGACAGTCACTATCACTCTCTGACACTCTCAGACACTCACTATCACTCTCTATCACTCTCTGACACTCCCAGACACTCACTATCACTCTCTGACATTCTCTGACACTCACTATCACTCTCTATCACTCTCAGACACTCTCTGACACTCACTATCACTCTCTGACACTCTCTGACACTCACTATCACTCTCTGACACTCTCAGACACTCTCAGACACTCACTATCACTCTCTGATACTCTCAGACACTCACTATCACTCTCTATCACTCTCTGACACTCCCAGACACTCACTATCACTCTCTGACATTCTCTGACACTCACTATCACTCTCTATCACTCTCTGACACTCTCTGAGACTCACTATCACTCTCTGACACTCTCTGACACTCTCTGACACTCACTATCACTCTCTGACACTCTCAGACACTCTCAGAAACTCACTATCACTCTCTGACACTCTCAGACACTCACTATCACTCTCTGACACTCTCTGACACTCACTATCACTCTCTGACACTCTCTGACACTCTCAGACACACTCAGACACTCACTATCACTCTCTGACACTCTCTGACACTCTCAGACACTCACTATCACTCTCTATCACTCTCTGACACTCCCAGACACTCACTATCACTCTCTGACATTCTCTGACACTCACTATCACTCTCTATCACTCTCTGACACTCTCAGACACTCTCAGAAACTCACTATCACTCTCTGACACTCTCTGACACTCTCAGACACTCACTATCACTCTCTGACATTCTCTGACACTCACTATCACTCTCTGACAATCTCAGACACTCTCAGACACTCACTATCACTCTCTGACACTCTCTGACACTCTCAGACACTCACTATCACTCTCTATCACTCTCTGACACTCCCAGACACTCACTATCACTCTCTGACATTCTCTGACACTCACTATCACTCACTGACACTCTCAGACACTCACTATCACTCTCTGACACTCTCTGACACTCTCAGACACTCACTATCACTCTCTATCACTCTCTGACACTCCCAGACACTCACTATCACTCTCTGACATTCTCTGACACTCACTATCACTCTCTGACACTCACTATCACTCTTTGACACTCTCTGACACTCTCTGACACTCACTATCACTCTCTGACACTCTCAGACACTCACTATCACTCTCTGAAACTCTCTGACACTCTCAGACACTCACTATCACTCTCTGACACTCTCAGACACTCACTATCACTCTCTGACACTCTCAGACACTCACTATCACTCTCTGACACTCACTATCACTCTCTGACACTCTCAGACACTCTCAGACACTCACTATCACTCTCTGACACTCTCAGACACTCACTATCACTCTCCGACACTCTCAGACACTCACTATCACTCTCTGACACTCTCAGACACTCACTACCACTCTCTGACACTCTCTATCACTGCCTATCACTCTCTGAAACTCTGTGACACACTCTGACACTCTCTGACACTCTCAGACACTCTCTATCAGACTCTCTCACTCTTTATCACTATTTGACACACTCTGACATTCTCTGACACTCACTATCACTCTCTGACACTCTCTGACACTCACTATCACTCTCTGACACTCTCTGACACTCACTATCACTCTCTGACACTCTCTGACACTCTCTGACACTCTCAGACACTCACTATCACTCTCTCTCACTCTTTTTCACTCTTTGACACTCTCTGACACTCACTATCACTCTCTGACACTCACTATCACTCTCTGACACTCTCTGACACTCACTATCACTCTCTGACACTCTCTGACACTCTCAGACACTCAATATCACTCTCTATCACTCTCTGACACTCTCAGACACTCTCAGACACTCACTATCACTTTCTATCACTCTCTGACACTCTCTGACACTCACTATCACTCTCTGACACTCTCAGACACTCACTATCACTCTCTATCACTCTCTGACACTCTCTGACACTCACTATCACTCTCTGACACTCTCAGACACTCACTATCACTCTCTATCACTCTCTGACACTCCCAGACACTCACTATCTCTCTCTGACATTCTCTGACACTCACTATCACTCTCTATCATTCTCTGACACTCTCTGACACTCACAATCACTCTCTGACACACTCTGGCACTCTCAGACACTCACTATCACTCTCTGACACTCTCTGACACTCTCAGACACTCACGATCACTCTCTATCACTCTCTGACACTCCCAGACACTCACTATCACTCTCTGACATTCTCTGACACTCACTATCACTCTCTATCATTCTCTGACACTCTCTGACACTCACAATCACTCTCTGACACACTCTGGCACTCTCAGACACTCACTATCACTCTCTGACACTCTCTGACACTCTCTGACACTCACAATCACTCTCTGACACTCTCTGACACTCTCAGACACTCACTATCACTCTCTATCACTCTCTGACACTCCCAGACACTCACTATCACTCTCTGACATTCTCTGACACTCTCTGACACTCACAATCACTCTCTGACACTCTCTGACACTCTCTTACACTCACAATCACTCTCTGACATTCTCTGACACTCTCTGACACTCACAATCACTCTCTGACACGCTCTGACACTCTCAGACACTCACTATCACTCTCTGACACGCTCTGACACTCTCAGACACTCACTATCACTCTCTGACACTCTCTGACACACTTAGACACTCACTATCACTCTCTATCACTCTCAGACACTCTCAGACACTCACTATCACTCTCTGACACTCTCTGACACTCACTATCACTCTCTGACACTCTCTGAGACTCCCAGACACTCACTATCACTCTCTGACATTCTCTGACACTCACTATCACTCTCTATCACTCTCTGACACTCTCTGACACTCACTATCACTCTCTGACACTCTCTGACACTCACTATCACTCTCTGACACTCTCTGACACTCTCAGACACACACTATCACTCTCTGACACTCTCTGACACATTTAGACACTCACTATCACTCTCTATCACTCTCAGACACTCTCAGACACTCACTATCACTCTCTGACACTCTCTGACACTCACTATCACTCTCTGACACTCTCTGAGACTCCCAGACACTCACTATCACTCTCTGACATTCTCTGACACTCACTATCACTCTCTATCACTCTCTGACACTCTCAGACACTCACTATCACTCTCTGACACTCTCTGACACTCACTATCACTCTCTGACACTCTCAGACACTCTCAGACACTCACTATCACTCTCTGACACTCTCTGACACTCTCAGACACTCACTATCACTCTCTATCACTCTCTGACACTCTCTGACACTCACTATCACTCTCTGACACTCTCTGACACTCACTATCGCTCTCTGACATTCTCTGACACTCACTATCACTCTCTATCACTCTCTGACACTCTCTGACACTCACTATCACTCTCTGACACTCTCTGACACTCTCTGACACTCACGATCACTCTCTGACACTCACTATCAATCTCTATCACTCTCTGACTCTCCCAGACACTCACTATCACTCTCTGACACTCTCAGACACTCACTATCACTCTCTATCACTCTCTGACACTCCCAGACACTCACTATCACTCTCTGACATTCTCTGACCCACACTATCACTCTCTATCACTCTCTGACACTCTCTGACACTCACTATCACTCTCTGACACTCTCTGACACTCTCTGACACTCACTATCACTCTCTGACACTCTCTGACACTCTCAGACACTCACTATCACTCTCTGACACTCTCTGACACTCTCAGACACTCACTATCACTCTCTATCACTCTCTGACACTCTCTGACACACACTATCACTCTCTGACACTCTCTGACACTCTCTGACACTCACTATCACTCTCTGACACTCTCAGACACTCTCAGACACTCACTATCACTCTCTGACACTCTCTGACACTCTCAGACACTCACTATCACTCTCTATCACTCTCTGACTCTCCCAGACACTCACTATCACTCTCTGACATTCTCTGACACTCACTATCACTCTCTATCACTCTCAGACACTCTCTGACACTCACTATCACCCTCTGACACTCTCTGACACTCACTATCACTCTCTGACACTCACTATCACTCTCTGACACTCTCAGACACTCACTATCACTCTCTATCACTCTCTGACACTCCCAGACACTCACTATCACTCTCTGACATTCTCTGACACTCACTATCACTCTCTATCACTCTCAGACACTCTCTGACACTCACTATCACTCTCTGACACTCTCTGACACTCACTATCACTCTCTGACACTCTCAGACACTCTCAGACACTCACTATCACTCTCTGATACTCTCAGACACTCACTATCACTCTCTATCACTCTCTGACACTCCCAGACACTCACTATCACTCTCTGACATTCTCTGACACTCACTATCACTCTCTATCACTCTCTGACACTCTCTGACACTCACTATCACTCTCTGACACTCTCTGACACTCTCTGACACTCACTATCACTCTCTGACACTCTCAGACACTCTCAGAAACTCACTATCACTCTCTGACACTCTCAGACACTCACTATCACTCTCTGACACTCTCTGACACTCACTATCACTCTCTGACACTCTCTGACACTCTCAGACACACTCAGACACTCACTATCACTCTCTGACACTCTCTGACACTCTCAGACACTCACTATCAATCTCTATCACTCTCTGACACTCCCAGACACTCACTATCACTCTCTGACATTCTCTGACACTCACTATCACTCTCTATCACTCTCTGACACTCTCAGAGACTCTCAGAAACTCACTATCACTCTCTGACACTCTCTGACACTCTCAGACACTCACTATCACTCTCTGACATTCTCTGACACTCACTATCACTCTCTGACAATCTCAGACACTCTCAGACACTCACTATCACTCTCTGACACTCTCTGACACTCTCAGACACTCACTATCACTCTCTATCACTCTCTGACACTCCCAGACACTCACTATCACTCTCTGACATTCTCTGACACTCACTATCACTCACTGACACTCTCAGACACTCACTATCACTCTCTGACACTCTCTGACACTCTCAGACACTCACTATCACTCTCTATCACTCTCTGACACTCCCAGACACTCACTATCACTCTCTGACATTCTCTGACACTCACTATCACTCTCTGACACTCACTATCACTCTTTGACACTCTCTGACACTCTCTGACACTCACTATCACTCTCTGACACTCTCAGACACTCACTATCACTCTCTGAAACTCTCTGACACTCTCAGACACTCACTATCACTCTCTGACACTCTCAGACACTCACTATCACTCTCTGACACTCTCAGACACTCACTATCACTCTCTGACACTCACTATCACTCTCTGACACTCTCAGACACTCTCAGACACTCACTATCACTCTCTGACACTCTCAGACACTCACTATCACTCTCCGACACTCTCAGACACTCACTATCACCCTCTGACACTCTCAGACACTCACTACCACTCTCTGACACTCTCTATCACTGCCTATCACTCTCTGAAACTCTCTGACACACTCTGACACTCTCTGACACTCTCAGACACTCTCTATCAGACTCTCTCACTCTTTATCACTATTTGACACACTCTGACATTCTCTGACACTCACTATCACTCTCTGACACTCTCTGACACTCACTATCACTCTCTGACACTCTCTGACACTCACTATCACTCTCTGACACTCTCTGACACTCTCTGACACTCTCAGACACTCACTATCACTCTCTCTCACTCTTTTTCACTCTTTGACACTCTCTGACACTCACTATCACTCTCTGACACTCACTATCACTCTCTGACACTCACTATCACTCTCTGACACTCTCTGACACTCACTATCACTCTCTGACACTCTCTGACACTCTCAGACACTCAATATCACTCTCTATCACTCTCTGACACTCTCTGACACTCACTATCACTCTCTGACACTCTCAGACACTCTCAGACACTCACTATCACTCTCTGACACTCTCTGACACTCACTATCACTCTCTGACACTCTCTGACACACTCAGACACTCACTATCACTCTCTATCACTCTCTGACACTCTCTGACACTCACTATCACTCTCTGACACTCTCAGACACTCTCAGACACTCTCAGACACTCACTATCACTCTCTGACACTCTCTGACACTCACTATCACTCTCTGACACTCTCTGACACTCACTATCACTCTCTGACACTCTCTGACACACTCAGACACTCACTATCACTCTCTATCACTCTCTGACACTCTCTGACACTCACTATCACTCTCTGACACTCTCAGACACTCACTATCACTCTCTGACACTCTCTGACACACTCAGACACTCACTATCACTCTCTGACACTCTCTGACACTCTCTGACACTCACTATCACTCTCTGACACTCTCTGACACTCTCTGACACACTCAGACACTCACTATCACTCTCTATCACTCTCTGACACTCTCTGACACTCACTATCACTCTCTGACACTCTCAGACACTCTCAGACACTCTCAGACACTCACTATCACTCTCTGACACTCTCTGACACTCACTATCACTCTCTGACACTCTCTGACACTCGCTATCACTCTCTGACACTCTCTGACACACTCAGACACTCACTATCACTCTCTATCACTCTCTGACACTCTCTGACACTCACTATCACTCTCTGACACTCTCAGACACTCTCAGACACTCTCAGACACTCTCAGACACTCTCTGACACTCTCTGACACTCACTATCACTCTCTGACACTCTCTGACACTCTCTGACACACTCAGACACTCACTATCACTCTCTATCACTCTCTGACACTCTCTGACACTCACTATCACTCTCTGACACTCTCAGACACTCTCAGACACTCTCAGACACTCACTATCACTCTCTGACACTCTCTGACACTCACTATCACTCTCTGACACTCTCTGACACTCGCTATCACTCTCTGACACTCTCTGACACACTCAGACACTCACTATCACTCTCTATCACTCTCTGACACTCTCTGACACTCACTATCACTCTCTGACACTCTCAGACACTCTCAGACACTCTCAGACACTCTCAGACACTCACTATCACTCCCTGACACTCTCTGACACTCACTATCACTCTCTGACAGTCACTATCACTCTCTGACACTCTCTGACACTCACTATCACTCTCTGACACTCTCTGACACTCTCAGACACTCACTATCACTCTCTGACACTCTCTGACAGTCACTATCACTCTCTGACACTCTCTGACACACTCAGACACTCACTATCACTCTCTATCACTCTCTGACACTCTCTGACACTCACTATCACTTTCTGACATTCTCAGACACTCTCAGACACTCTCAGACACTCACTATCACTCTCTGACACTCTCTGACACTCACTATCACTCTCTGACACTCTCTGACACTCACTATCACTCTCTGACACTCTCTGACACACTCAGACACTCACTATCACTCTCTATCACTCTCTGACACTCTCTGACACTCACTATCACTCTCTGACACTCTCTGACACTCTCAGACACACACTATCACTCTCTGACACTCTCTGACACATTTAGACACTCACTATCACTCTCTATCACTCTCAGACACTCTCAGACACTCACTATCACTCTCTGACACTCTCTGACACTCACTATCACTCTCTGACACTCTCTGAGACTCCCAGACACTCACTATCACTCTCTGACATTCTCTGACACTCACTATCACTCTCTATCACTCTCTGACACTCTCAGACACTCACTATCACTCTCTGACACTCTCTGACACTCACTATCACTCTCTGACACTCTCAGACACTCTCAGACACTCACTATCACTCTCTGACACTCTCTGACACTCTCAGACACTCACTATCACTCTCTATCACTCTCTGACACTCTCTGACACTCACTATCACTCTCTGACACTCTCTGACACTCACTATCGCTCTCTGACATTCTCTGACACTCACTATCACTCTCTATCACTCTCTGACACTCTCTGACACTCACTATCACTCTCTGACACTCTCTGACACTCTCTGACACTCACGATCACTCTCTGACACTCACTATCAATCTCTATCACTCTCTGACTCTCCCAGACACTCACTATCACTCTCTGACACTCTCAGACACTCACTATCACTCTCTATCACTCTCTGACACTCCCAGACACTCACTATCACTCTCTGACATTCTCTGACCCACACTATCACTCTCTATCACTCTCTGACACTCTCTGACACTCACTATCACTCTCTGACACTCTCTGACACTCTCTGACACTCACTATCACTCTCTGACACTCTCTGACACTCTCAGACACTCACTATCACTCTCTGACACTCTCTGACACTCTCAGACACTCACTATCACTCTCTATCACTCTCTGACACTCTCTGACACACACTATCACTCTCTGACACTCTCTGACACTCTCTGACACTCACTATCACTCTCTGACACTCTCAGACACTCTCAGACACTCACTATCACTCTCTGACACTCTCTGACACTCTCAGACACTCACTATCACTCTCTATCACTCTCTGACTCTCCCAGACACTCACTATCACTCTCTGACATTCTCTGACACTCACTATCACTCTCTATCACTCTCAGACACTCTCTGACACTCACTATCACCCTCTGACACTCTCTGACACTCACTATCACTCTCTGACACTCACTATCACTCTCTGACACTCTCAGACACTCACTATCACTCTCTATCACTCTCTGACACTCCCAGACACTCACTATCACTCTCTGACATTCTCTGACACTCACTATCACTCTCTATCACTCTCAGACACTCTCTGACACTCACTATCACTCTCTGACACTCTCTGACACTCACTATCACTCTCTGACACTCTCAGACACTCTCAGACACTCACTATCACTCTCTGATACTCTCAGACACTCACTATCACTCTCTATCACTCTCTGACACTCCCAGACACTCACTATCACTCTCTGACATTCTCTGACACTCACTATCACTCTCTATCACTCTCTGACACTCTCTGACACTCACTATCACTCTCTGACACTCTCTGACACTCTCTGACACTCACTATCACTCTCTGACACTCTCAGACACTCTCAGAAACTCACTATCACTCTCTGACACTCTCAGACACTCACTATCACTCTCTGACACTCTCTGACACTCACTATCACTCTCTGACACTCTCTGACACTCTCAGACACACTCAGACACTCACTATCACTCTCTGACACTCTCTGACACTCTCAGACACTCACTATCAATCTCTATCACTCTCTGACACTCCCAGACACTCACTATCACTCTCTGACATTCTCTGACACTCACTATCACTCTCTATCACTCTCTGACACTCTCAGAGACTCTCAGAAACTCACTATCACTCTCTGACACTCTCTGACACTCTCAGACACTCACTATCACTCTCTGACATTCTCTGACACTCACTATCACTCTCTGACAATCTCAGACACTCTCAGACACTCACTATCACTCTCTGACACTCTCTGACACTCTCAGACACTCACTATCACTCTCTATCACTCTCTGACACTCCCAGACACTCACTATCACTCTCTGACATTCTCTGACACTCACTATCACTCACTGACACTCTCAGACACTCACTATCACTCTCTGACACTCTCTGACACTCTCAGACACTCACTATCACTCTCTATCACTCTCTGACACTCCCAGACACTCACTATCACTCTCTGACATTCTCTGACACTCACTATCACTCTCTGACACTCACTATCACTCTTTGACACTCTCTGACACTCTCTGACACTCACTATCACTCTCTGACACTCTCAGACACTCACTATCACTCTCTGAAACTCTCTGACACTCTCAGACACTCACTATCACTCTCTGACACTCTCAGACACTCACTATCACTCTCTGACACTCTCAGACACTCACTATCACTCTCTGACACTCACTATCACTCTCTGACACTCTCAGACACTCTCAGACACTCACTATCACTCTCTGACACTCTCAGACACTCACTATCACTCTCCGACACTCTCAGACACTCACTATCACCCTCTGACACTCTCAGACACTCACTACCACTCTCTGACACTCTCTATCACTGCCTATCACTCTCTGAAACTCTCTGACACACTCTGACACTCTCTGACACTCTCAGACACTCTCTATCAGACTCTCTCACTCTTTATCACTATTTGACACACTCTGACATTCTCTGACACTCACTATCACTCTCTGACACTCTCTGACACTCACTATCACTCTCTGACACTCTCTGACACTCACTATCACTCTCTGACACTCTCTGACACTCTCTGACACTCTCAGACACTCACTATCACTCTCTCTCACTCTTTTTCACTCTTTGACACTCTCTGACACTCACTATCACTCTCTGACACTCACTATCACTCTCTGACACTCACTATCACTCTCTGACACTCTCTGACACTCACTATCACTCTCTGACACTCTCTGACACTCTCAGACACTCAATATCACTCTCTATCACTCTCTGACACTCTCTGACACTCACTATCACTCTCTGACACTCTCAGACACTCTCAGACACTCACTATCACTCTCTGACACTCTCTGACACTCACTATCACTCTCTGACACTCTCTGACACACTCAGACACTCACTATCACTCTCTATCACTCTCTGACACTCTCTGACACTCACTATCACTCTCTGACACTCTCAGACACTCTCAGACACTCTCAGACACTCACTATCACTCTCTGACACTCTCTGACACTCACTATCACTCTCTGACACTCTCTGACACTCACTATCACTCTCTGACACTCTCTGACACACTCAGACACTCACTATCACTCTCTATCACTCTCTGACACTCTCTGACACTCACTATCACTCTCTGACACTCTCAGACACTCACTATCACTCTCTGACACTCTCTGACACACTCAGACACTCACTATCACTCTCTGACACTCTCTGACACTCTCTGACACTCACTATCACTCTCTGACACTCTCTGACACTCTCTGACACACTCAGACACTCACTATCACTCTCTATCACTCTCTGACACTCTCTGACACTCACTATCACTCTCTGACACTCTCAGACACTCTCAGACACTCTCAGACACTCACTATCACTCTCTGACACTCTCTGACACTCACTATCACTCTCTGACACTCTCTGACACTCGCTATCACTCTCTGACACTCTCTGACACACTCAGACACTCACTATCACTCTCTATCACTCTCTGACACTCTCTGACACTCACTATCACTCTCTGACACTCTCAGACACTCTCAGACACTCTCAGACACTCTCAGACACTCACTATCACTCCCTGACACTCTCTGACACTCACTATCACTCTCTGACAGTCACTATCACTCTCTGACACTCTCTGACACTCACTATCACTCTCTGACACTCTCTGACACTCTCAGACACTCACTATCACTCTCTGACACTCTCTGACAGTCACTATCACTCTCTGACACTCTCTGACACACTCAGACACTCACTATCACTCTCTATCACTCTCTGACACTCTCTGACACTCACTATCACTTTCTGACATTCTCAGACACTCTCAGACACTCTCAGACACTCACTATCACTCTCTGACACTCTCTGACACTCACTATCACTCTCTGACACTCTCTGACACTCACTATCACTCTCTGACACTCTCTGACACACTCAGACACTCACTATCACTCTCTATCACTCTCTGACACTCTCTGACACTCACTATCACTCTCTGACACTCTCTGACACTCACTATCACTCTCTGACACTCTCTGACACACTCAGACACTCACTATCACTCTCTATCACTCTCTGACACTCTCTGACACTCACTATCACTCTCTGACATTCTCTGACACTCTCAGACACTCTCAGACACTCACTATCACTCTCTGACACTCTCTGACACTCACTATCACTCTCTGACACTCACCATCACTCTCTGACACTCTCTGACACACTCAGACACTCACTATCACTCTCTATCACTCTCTGACACTCTCTGACACTCACTATCACTCTCTGACACTCTCAGACACTCTCAGACACTCTCAGACACTCACTATCACTCTCTGACACTCTCTGTCACTCACTATCACTCTCTGACACTCTCTGACACTCACTATCACTCTCTGACACTCTCTGACACACTCAGACACTCACTATCACTCTCTATCACTCTCTGACACTCACTATCACTCTCTGACACTCTCAGACACTCTCTACCACTCTCTGACACTCTCTGACACTCTCTATCACTGCCTATCACTCTCTGAAACTCTCTGACACACTCTGACACTCTCTGACACTCTCAGACACTCTCTATCACTCTCAGACACTCTCTATCACTCTCTCTCACACTTTGACACACTCTGACACTCTCTGACACTCACTATCACTCTCTGACACTCTCTGACACTCACTATCACTCTCTGACACTCTCTGACACTCTCTGACACTCACTATCACTCTCTGACACTCACTATCACTCTCTGACACTCTCTGACACTCTCAGACACTCACTATCACTCTCTGACACTCTCAGACACTCACTCTCACTCTCTGACACTCTCAGACACTCACTATCACTCTCTGACACTCTCAGACACTCACTATCACTCTCAGACACTCACTTTCACTCTCTGACACTCTCAGACACTCACTATCACTCTCTGACACTCTCTGACACTCACTATCACTCTCTGACACTCACTATCACTCTCTGACACTCTCAGACACTCTCAGACACTCACTATCACTCTCTGACACTCACTATCACTCTCTGACACTCTCAGACACTCTCAGACACTCACTATCACTCTCTGACACTCTCAGACACTCACTATCACTCTCTGACACTCATTATCACTCTCTGACACTCTCAGACACTCTCAGACACTCACTATCACTCTCTGACACTCTCAGACACTCACTATCACTCTCTGACACTCTCAGACACTCACTATCACTCTCTGACACTCTCAGACACTCACTACCACTCTCTGACACTCTCTATCACTGCCTATCACTCTCTGAAACTCTCTGACACACTCTGACACTCTCTGACACTCTCAGACACTCTCTATCACTCTCTCTCACTCTTTATCACTATTTGACACACTCTGACATTCTCTGACACTCACTATCACTCTCTGACACTCTCTGACACTCACTATCACTCTCTGACACTCTCTGACACTCACTATCACTCTCTGACACTCTCTGACACTCTCAGACACTCACTATCACTCTCTATCACTCTCTGACACTCTCTGACACTCACTATCACTCTCTGACACTCTCAGACACTCTCTCTCACTCTTTTTCACTCTTTGACACATTCTGACACTCTCTGACACTCACTATCACTCTCTGACACTCTCTGACACTCTCAGACACTCACTATCACTCTCTGACACTCTCAGACACTCACTATCACTCTCTGACACTCTCAGACACTCACTATCACTCTCTGACACTCTCAGACACTCACTACCACTCTCTGACACTCTCTGACACTCACTATCACTCTCTGACACTCTCTGACACTCTCTGACACTCTCAGACACTCACTATCACTCTCTGACACTCTCAGACACTCACTATCACTCTCTGACACTCTCAGACACTCACTATCACTCTCTGACACTCTCAGACACTCACTATCACTCTCTGACACTCACTATCACTCTCTGACACTCTCAGACACTCTCAGACACTCACTATCACTCTCTGACACTCTCAGACACTCACTATCACTCTCTGACACTCTCAGACACTCACTATCACTCTCTGACACTCACTATCACTCTCTGACACTCTCAGACACTCTCAGACACTCACTATCACTCTCTGACACTCTCAGACACTCACTATCACTCTCTGACACTCTCAGACACTCACTATCACTCTCTGACACTCTCAGACACTCACTACCACTCTCTGACACTCTCTATCACTGCCTATCACTCTCTGAAACTCTCTGACACACTCTGACACTCTCTGACACTCTCAGACACTCTCTATCACTCTCTCTCACTCTTTATCACTATTTGACACACTCTGACATTCTCTGACACTCACTATCACTCTCTGACACTCTCTGACACTCACTATCACTCTCTGACACTCTCTGACACTCACTATCACTCTCTGACACTCTCTGACACTCTCAGACACTCACTATCACTCTCTATCACTCTCTGACACTCTCTGACACTCACTATCACTCTCTGACACTCTCAGACACTCTCTCTCACTCTTTTTCACTCTTTGACACATTCTGACACTCTCTGACACTCACTATCACTCTCTGACACTCTCTGACACTGTCAGACACTCACTATCACTCTCTGACACTCTCAGACACTCACTATCACTCTCTGACACTCTCAGACACTCACTATCACTCTCTGACACTCTCAGACACTCACTACCACTCTCTGACACTCTCTGACACTCACTATCACTCTCTGACACTCTCTGACACTCTCTGACACTCTCAGACACTCACTATCACTCTCTGACACTCTCAGACACTCACTATCACTCTCTGACACTCTCAGACACTCACTATCACTCTCTGACACTCTCAGACACTCATTACCACTCTCTGACACTCTCTATCACTCTCTCTCACACTTTGACACACTCTGACACTCTCTGACACTCACTATCACTCTCTGACACTCTCTGACACTCACTATCACTCTCTGACACTCTCTGACACTCTCTGACACTCACTATCACTCTCTGACACTCTCAGACACTCACTACCACTCACTGACACTCTCTGACACTCTCTATCACTGCCTATCACTCTCTGAAACTCTCTGACACGCTCTGACACTCTCTGACACTCTCAGACACTCTCTATCACTCTCTCTCACTCTTTATCACTCTTTGACACACTCTGACACTCTCTGACACTCACTATCACTCTCTGACACTCTCTGACACTCACTATCACTCTCTGACACTCTCTGACACTCTCTGACACTCACTATCACTCTCTGACACTCTCAGACACTCTCTCTCACTCTTTATCACTCTTTTACACATTCTGACACTCTCTGACACTCACTATCACTCTCTGACACTCTCTGACAATCACTATCACTCTCTGACACTTACTATCACTCCCAGACACTCACAACCACTCTCTGACACTCTCTGACACTCTCTATCACTCCCTATCACTCTCTGAAACTCTCTGACACACTCTGACAATCTCTGACACTCTCAGACACTCTCTATCACTCTCTCTCACTCTTTATCACTCTTTGACACACTCTGACACTCTCTGACACTCACTATCACTCTCTGACACTCTCTGACACTCACTATCACTCTCTGACACTCTCAGACACTCACTATCACTCTCTGACACTCTCTGACACTCTCAGACACTCACTGTCACTCTCTATCACTCTCTGACACTCTCTGACACTCACTATCACTCTCTGACACTCTCTGACACTCTCAGACACTCACTATCACTCTCTATCACTCTCTGACACTCTCTGACACTCACTATCACTCTCTGACACTCTCAGACACTCTATCTCACTCTTTGTCACTCTTTGACACACTCTGACACTCTCTGACACTCACTATCACTCTCTGACACTCTCTGACACTCTCTGACACTCACTATCACTCTCTGACACTCTCTGACACTCTCTTTCACTGCCTATCACTCTCTGAAACTCTCTGACACACTCTGACACTCTCAGACACTCTCTATCACTCTCTCTCACTCTTTATCACTCTTTGACACACTCTGACACTCTCAGACACTCACTATCACTCTCTGACACTCTCTGACACTCTCTGACACTCACTATCACTCTCTGACACTCTCAGACACTCTATCTCACTCTTTATCACTCTTTGACACACTCTGACACTCTCTGACACTCACTATCACTCTCTGACACTCTCTGACACTCTCTGACACTCTCTGACACTCTCTGACACTCACTATCACTCTCTGACACTCTCTGACACTCTCTATCACTGCCTATCACTCTCTGAAACTCTCTGACACACTCTGACACTCTCTGACACTCTCAGACACTCTCTATCACTCTCTCTCACTCTTTATCACTCTTTGACACACTCTGACACTCTCTGACACTCACTATCACTCTCTGACACTCTCTGACACTCTCTGACACTCACTATCACTCTCTGACACTCTCAGACACTCTCTCTCACTCTTTATCACTCTTTGACACATTCTGACACTCTCTGACACTCACTATCACTCTCTGACACTCTCTGACACTCTCAGACACTCACTATCACTCTCTGACACTCTTTATCACTCTTTGACACACTCTGACACTCTCAGACACTCACTATCACTCTCTGACACTCTCAGACACTCACTATCACTCTCTGACACACTCAGACACTCACTACCACTCTCTGACACTCTCTGACACTCTCTATCACTGCTTATCACTCTCTGAAACTCTCAGACACTCACTATCACTCTCTGACAATCTCAGACACTCACTATCACTCTCTGACACACTCAGACACTCACTACCACTCTCTGACACTCTCTGACACTCTCTATCACTGCCTATCACTCTCTGAAACTCTCTGACACACTCTGACACTCTCTGACACTCTCAGACACTCTCTATCACTCTCTCTCACTCTTTATCACTCTTTGACACACTCTGACACTCTCTGACACTCACTATCACTCTCTGACACTCTCTGACACTCTCTGACACTCACTATCACTCTCTATCACTCTGACACTCTCTGACACTCACTATCACTCTCTGACACTCTCTGACACTCTCAGACACTCACTATCACTCTCTATCACTCTGACACTCTCAGACACTCACTATCACTCTCTATCACTCTGACACTCTCTGACACTCACTATCACTCTCTGACACTCTCAGACACTCTCTCTCACTCTTTATCACTCTTTGACACACTCTGACACTCTCTGACACTCACTATCAATCTCTGACACTCTCTGACACTCTCTGACACTCACTATCACTCTCTGACACTCTCTGACACTCTCTATCACTGCCTATCACTCTCTGAAACTCTCTGACACACTCTGACACTCTCAGACACTCTCTATCACTCTCTCTCACTCTTTATCACTCTTTGACACACTCTGACACTCTCTGACACTCACTATCACTCTCTGACACTCTCAGACACTCACTATCACTCTCTGACACTCTCTGACACTCTCAGACACTCACTATCACTCTCTATCACTCTGACACTCTCAGACACTCACTATCACTCTCTATCAATCTGACACTCTCTGACACTCACTATCACTCTCTGACACTCTCAGACACTCTCAGACACTCACCATCACTCTCTGACACTCTCAGACACTCTCTATCACTCTCTGACACTCTCTGACACTCACTATCACTCTCTGACACTCTCTGACACTCTCTGACACTCTCTATCACTGCCTATCACTCTCTGAAACTCTCTGACACACTCTGACACTCTCTGACACTCTCAGACACTCTCTATCACTCTATCTCACTCTTTATCACTCTTTGACACACTCTGACACTCTCTGACACTCACTATCACTCTCTGACACTCTCTGACACTCACTATCACTCTCTGACACTCTCTGACACTCTCAGACACTCACTATCACTCTCTATCACTCTCTGACACTCGCTGACACTCACTATCACTCTCTGACACTCTCAGACACTCTCTCTCACTCTTTATCACTCTTTGACACACTCTGACACTCTCTGACACTCACTATCACTCTCTGACACTCTCTGACACTCTCTGACACTCACTATCACTCTCTGACACTCTCTGACACTCTCAGACACTCACTATCACTCTCTATCACTCTCTGACACTCCCAGACACTCACTATCACTCTCTGACATTCTCTGACACTCACTATCACTCACTGACACTCTCAGACACTCACTATCACTCTCTGACACTCTCTGACACTCTCAGACACTCACTATCACTCTCTATCACTCTCTGACACTCCCAGACACTCACTATCACTCTCTGACATTCTCTGACACTCACTATCACTCTCTGACACTCACTATCACTCTTTGACACTCTCTGACACTCTCTGACACTCACTATCACTCTCTGACACTCTCTGACACTCTCAGACACTCACTATCACTCTCTGAAACTCTCTGACACTCTCAGACACTCACTATCACTCTCTGACACTCTCAGACACTCACTATCACTCTCTGACACTCTCAGACACTCACTATCACTCTCTGACACTCACTATCACTCTCTGACACTCTCAGACACTCACTATCACTCTCTGACACTCTCAGACACTCACTATCACTCTCTGACACTCACTATCACTCTCTGACACTCTCAGACACTCACTATCACTCTCTGACACTCTCAGACACTCACTATCACTCTCTGACACTCTCAGACACTCACTATCACTCTCTGACACTCTCAGACACTCACTACCAGTCTCTGACACTCTCTATAACTGCCTATCACTCTCTGAAACTCTCTGACACACTCTGACACTCTCTGACACTCTCAGACACTCTCTATCACTCTCTCTCACTCTTTATCACTATTTGACACACTCTGACATTCTCTGACACTCGCTATCACTCTCTGACACTCTCTGACACTCACTATCACTCTCTGACACTCTCTGACACTCACTATCACTCTCTGACACTCTCTGACACTCTCAGACACTCACTATCACTCTCTATCACTCTCTGACACTCTCTGACACTCACTATCACTCTCTGACACTCTCAGACACTCTCTCTCACTCTTTTTCACTCTTTGACACATTCTGACACTCTCTGACACTCACTATCACTCTCTGACACTCTCTGACACTCTCAGACACTCACTATCACTCTCTGACACTCTCAGACACTCACTATCACTCTCTGACACTCTCAGACACTCACTATCACTCTCTGACACTCTCTGACACTCTCAGACACTCACTATCACTCTCTGACACTCTCAGACACTCACTATCACTCTCTGACACTCTCAGACACTCACTATCACTCTCTGACACTCACTATCACTCTCTGACACTCTCAGACACTCACTATCACTCTCTGACACTCTCAGACACTCACTATCACTCTCTGACACTCTCAGACACTCACTATCACTCTCTGACACTCTCAGACACTCACTATCACTCTCTGACACTCACTATCACTCTCTGACACTCTCAGACACTCACTATCACTCTCTGACACTCTCAGACACTCACTATCACTCTCTGACACTCACTATCACTCTCTGACACTCTCAGACACTCTCAGACACTCACTATCACTCTCTGACACTCTCAGACACTCACTATCACTCTCTGACACTCTCAGACACTCACTATCACTCTCTGACACTCTCAGACACTCACTACCACTCTCTGACACTCTCTATCACTGCCTATCACTCTCTGAAACTCTCTGACACACTCTGACACCCTCTGACACTCTCAGACACTCTCTATCACTCTCTCTCACTCTTTATCACTATTTGACACACTCTGACATTCTCTGACACTCACTATCACTCTCTGACACTCTCTGACACTCACTATCACTCTCTGACACTCTCTGACACTCACTATCACTCTCTGACACTCTCTGACACTCTCTGACACTCTCAGACACTCACTATCACTCTCTATCACTCTCTGACACTCTCTGACACTCACTATCACTCTCTGACACTCTCAGACACTCTCTCTCACTCTTTTTCACTCTTTGACACATTCTGACACTCTCTGACACTCACTATCACTCTCTGACACTCTCTGACACTCTCAGACACTCACTATCACTCTCTGACACGCTCAGACACTCACTATCACTCTCTGACACTCTCAGACACTCACTATCACTCTCTGACACTCTCAGACACTCACTACCACTCTCTGACACTCTCTGACACTCTCTATCACTGCCTATCACTCTCTGAAACTCTCTGACACACTCTGACACTCTCTGACACTCTCAGACACTCTCTATCACTCTCAGACACTCTCTATCACTCTCTCTCACACTTTGACACACTCTGACACTCTCTGACACTCACTATCACTCTCTGACACTCTCTGACACTCACTATCACTCTCTGACACTCTCTGACACTCTCTGACACTCACTATCACTCTCTGACACTCACTATCACTCTCTGACACTCTCTGACACTCTCAGACACTCACTATCACTCTCTGACACTCTCAGACACTCACTATCACTCTCTGACACTCTCAGACACTCACTATCACTCTCTGACACTCACTATCACTCTCTGACACTCTCAGACACTCTCAGACACTCACTATCACTCTCTGACACTCTCAGACACTCACTATCACTCTCTGACAATCTCAGACACTCACTATCACTCTCTGACACTCTCAGACACTCACTACCACTCTCTGACACTCTCTATCACTGCCTATCACTCTCTGAAACTCTCTGACACACTCTGACACTCTCTGACACTCTCAGACACTCTCTATCACTCTCTCTCACTCTTTATCACTATTTGACACACTCTGACATTCTCTGACACTCACTATCACTCTCTGACACTCTCTGACACTCACTATCACTCTCTGACACTCTCTGACACTCACTATCACTCTCTGACACTCTCTGACACTCTCTGACACTCTCAGACACTCACTATCACTCTCTATCACTCTCTGACACTCTCTGACACTCACTATCACTCTCTGACACTCTCAGACACTCTCTCTCACTCTTTTTCACTCTTTGACACATTCTGACACTCTCTGACACTCACTATCACTCTCTGACACTCTCTGACACTCTCAGACACTCACTATCACTCTCTGACACTCTCAGACACTCACTATCACTCTCTGACACTCTCAGACACTCACTATCACTCTCTGACACTCTCAGACACTCACTACCACTCTCTGACACTCTCTGACACTCACTATCACTCTCTGACACTCTCTGACACTCTCTGACACTCTCAGACACTCACTATCACTCTCTGACACTCTCAGACACTCACTATCACTCTCTGACACTCTCAGACACTCACTATCACTCTCTGACACTCTCAGACACTCACTACCACTCTCTGACACTCTCTGACACTCTCTATCACTGCCTATCACTCTCTGAAACTCTCTGACACACTCTGACACTCTCTGACACTCTCAGACACTCTCTATCACTCTCAGACACTCTCTATCACTCTCTCTCTCACACTTTGACACACTCTGACACTCTCTGACACTCACTATCACTCTCTGACACTCTCTGACACTCACTATCACTCTCTGACACTCTCTGACACTCTCTGACACTCACTATCACTCTCTGACACTCTCAGACACTCACTACCACTCACTGACACTCTCTGACACTCTCTATCACTGCCTATCACTCTCTGAAACTCTCTGACACACTCTGACACTCTCTGACACTCTCAGACACTCTCTATCACTCTCTCTCACTCTTTATCACTCTTTGACACACTCTGACACTCTCTGACACTCACTATCACTCTCTGACACTCTCTGACACTCACTATCACTCTCTGACACTCTCTGACACTCTCTGACACTCACTATCACTCTCTGACACTCTCAGACACTCTCTCTCACTCTTTATCACTCTTTTACACATTCTGACACTCTCTGACACTCACTATCACTCTCTGACACTCTCTGACACTCACTATCACTCTCTGACACTTACTATCACTCCCAGACACTCACAACCACTCTCTGACACTCTCTGACACTCTCTATCACTCCCTATCACTCTCTGAAACTCTCTGACACACTCTGACAATCTCTGACACTCTCAGACACTCTCTATCACTCTCTCTCACTCTTTATCACTCTTTGACACACTCTGACACTCTCTGACACTGACTATCACTCTCTGACACTCTCTGACACTCTCTGACACTCACTATCACTCTCTGACACTCTCAGACACTCACTATCACTCTCTGACACTCTCTGACACTCTCAGACACTCACTATCACTCTCTATCACTCTCTGACACTCTCAGACACTCACTATCACTCTCTGACACTCTCTGACACTCTCAGACACTCACTATCACTCTCTATCACTCTCTGACACTCTCTGACACTCACTATCACTCTCTGACACTCTCTGACACTCTCAGACACTCACTATCACTCTCTATCACTCTCTGACACTCTCTGACACTCACTATCACTCTCTGACACTCTCAGACACTCTATCTCACTCTTTATCACTCTTTGACACACTCTGACACTCTCTGACACTCACTATCACTCTCTGACACTCTCTGACACTCTCTGACACTCACTATCACTCTCTGACACTCTCTGACACTCTCTATCACTGCCTATCACTCTCTGAAACTTTCTGACACACTCTGACACTCTCTGACACTCTCAGACACTCTCTATCACTCTCTCTCACTCTTTATCACTCTTTGACACACTCTGACACTCTCTGACACTCACTAGCACTCTCTGACACTCTCTGACACTCTCTGACACTCACTATCACTCTCTGACACTCTCAGACACTCTCTCTCACTCTTTATCACTCTTTGACACATTCTGACACTCTCTGACACTCACTATCACTCTCTGACACTCTCTGACACTCTCAGACACTCACTGTCACTCTCTGACACACTTTATCACTCTTTGACACACTCTGACACTCTCAGACACTCACTATCACTCTCTGACACTCTCAGACACTCACTACCACTCTCTGACACACTCAGACACTCACTACCACTCTCTGACACTCTCTGACACTCTCTATCACTGCCTATCACTCTCTGAAACTCTCAGACACTCACTATCACTCTCTGACACTCTCAGACACTCACTATCACTCTCTGACACACTCAGACACTCACTACCACTCTCTGACACTCTCTGACACTCTCTATCACTGCCTATCACTCTCTGAAACTCTCTGACACACTCTGACACTCTCTGACACTCTCAGACACTCTCTATCACTCTCTCTCACTCTTTATCACTCTTTGACACACTCTGACACTCTCTGACACTCACTATCACTCTCTGACACTCTCTGACACTCTCTGACACTCACTATCACTCTCTGACACTCTCAGACACTCACTATCACTCTCTGACACTCTCTGACACTCTCGGACACTCACTATCACTCTCTATCACTCTCTGACACTCTCTGACACTCACTATCACTCTCTGACACTCACTATCACTCTCTGACACTCTCAGACACTCTCTCTCACTCTTTATCACTCTTTGACACACTCTGACACTCTCTGACACTCACTATCACTCTCTGACACTCTCTGACACTCTCAGACACTCACTATCACTCTCTATCACTCTGACACTCTCTGACACTCACTATCACTCTCTGGCACTCTCAGACACTCTCAGACACTCACTATCACTCTCTGACACTCACTATCACTCTCTATCACTCTGACACTCTCTGACACTCACTATCACTCTCTGACACTCTCAGACACTCTCTCTCACTCTTTATCACTCTTTGACACACTCTGACACTCTCTGACACTCACTATCACTCTCTGACACTCTCTGACACTCTCAGACACTCACTATCACTCTCTATCACTCTGACACTCTCTGACACTCACTATCACTCTCTGGCACTCTCAGACACTCTCAGACACTCACTATCACTCTCTGACACTCACTATCACTCTCTATCACTCTGACACTCTTTGACACTCACTATCACTCTCTGACACTCTCAGACACTCTCAGACACTCACTATCACTCTCTGACACTCTCAGACACTCTCTATCACTCTCTGACACTCTCTGACACTCACTATCACTCTCTGACACTCTCTGACACTCTCTGACACTCTCTGACACTCTCTATCACTGCCTATCACTCTCTGAAACTCTCTGACACACTCTGACACTCTCTGACACTCTCAGACACTCTCTATCACTCTATCTCACTCTTTATCACCCTTTGACACACTCTGACACTCTCTGACACTCACTATCACTCTTTGAAACTCTCTGACACTCACTATCACTCTCTGACACTCTCTGACACTCTCAGACACTCACTATCACTCTCTATCACTCTCTGACACTCTCTGACACTCACTATCACTCTCTGACACTCTCAGACACTCTCTCTCACTCTTTATCACTCTTTGACACACTCTGACACTCTCTGACACTCACTATCACTCTCTGACACTCTCTGACACTCTCTGACACTCACTATCACTCTCTGACACTCTCTGACACTCTCTATTAATGCCTATCACTCTCTGAAACTCTCTGACACACTCTGACACTCTCTGACACTCTCAGACACTCTCTATCACTCTCTCTCTCTCTTTATCACTCTTTGACACACTCTGACACTCTCTGACACTCACTATCACTCTCTGACACTCTCTGACACTCTCTGACTCTCACTATCACTCTCTGACACTCTCAGACACTCACTATCACTCTCTGACACTCTCTGACACCCTCAGACACTCACTATCACTCTCTATCACTCTGACACTCTCTGACACTCACTATCACTCTCTGACACTCTCTGACACTCTCAGACACTCACTATCACTCTCTATCACTCTGACACTCTCTGACACTCACTATCACTCTCTGACACTCTCTGACACTCTCAGACACTCACTATCACACTCTATCACTCTCTGACACTCTCTGACACTCACTATCACTCTCTGACACTCTCAGACACTCACTATCACTCTCTATCACTCTCTGACACTCTCTGACACTCACTATCACTCTCTATCACTCTCTGACACTCTCTGACACTCACTATCACTCTCTGACACTCTCAGACACTCACTATCACTCTCTATCACTCTCTGACACTCTCTGACACTCACTATCACTCTCTATCACTCTCTGACACTCTCTGACACTCACTATCACTCTCTGACACTCTCTGACACTCTCTGACACTCACTATCACTCTCTGACACTCTCAGACACTCTCAGACACTCTCAGACACTCTCAGACACTCACTATCACTCTCTATCACTCTGACACTCTCTGACACTCACTATCACTCTCTGACACTCTCAGACACTCTCAGACACTCACTATCACTCTCTGACACTCTCTGACACTCTCAGACACTCACTATCGCTCTCTATCACTCTCTGACACTCTCTGACACTCACTATCACTCTCTGACACTCTCTGACATTCTCAGACACTCACTATCACTCTCTGACACTCTCTGACACTCTCAGACACTCACTATCACTCTCTATCACTCTCTGACACTCTCTGACACTCACTATCACTCTCTGACACTCTCTGACACTCTCTGACACTCACTATCACTCTCTGACACTCTCAGACACTCACTATCACTCTCTATCACTCTCTGACACTCTCTGACACTCACTATCACTCTCTGACAGTCTCAGACACTCTCAGACACTCTCAGACACTCTCAGACACTCACTATCACTCTCTATCACTCTCTGACACTCTCTGACATTCTCAGACACTCACTATCACTCTCTGACACTCTCTGACACTCTCAGACACTCACTATCACTCTCTATCACTCTCTGACTCTCTCTGACACTCACTATCACTCTCTGACACTCTCTGACACTCACTATCACTCTCTATCACTCTCTGACACTCTCTGACACTCACTATCACTCTCTGACAGTCTCAGACACTCTCAGACACTCACTATCACTCTCTATCACTCTCTGACACTCTCTGACACTCACTATCACTCTCTGACACTCTCTGACACTCTCTGACACTCACTATCACTCTCTGACACTCTCAGACACTCACTATCACTCTCTATCACTCTCTGACACTCTCTGACACTCACTATCACTCTCTGACAGTCTCAGACTCTCTCAGACACTCTCAGACACTCACTATCACTCTCTATCACTCTCTGACACTCTCTGACACTCACTATCACTCTCTGACACTCTCTGACACACTCTGACACTCTCTGACACTCTCAGACACTCTCTATCACTCTCTCTCACTCTTTATCACTCTTTGACACACTCTGACACTCTCTGACACTCACTATCACTCTCTGACACTCTCTGACACTCTCTGACACTCACTATCACTCTCTGACACTCTCAGACACTCACTATCACTCTCTGACAATCTCTGACACTCTCAGACACTCACTATCACTCTCTATCACTCTCTGACACTCTCTGACACTCACTATCACTCTCTGACACTCACTATCACTCTCTGACAATCTCTGACACTCTCAGACACTCACTATCACTCTCTATCACTCTCTGACACTCTCTGACACTCACTATCACTCTCTGACACTCTCTGACACTCTCTATCACTGCCTATCACTCTCTGAAACTCTCTGACACACTCTGACACTCTCTGACACTCTCAGACACTCTCTATCACTCTCTCTCACTCTTTATCACTCTTTGACACACTCTGACACTCTCTGACACTCACTATCACTCTCTGACACTCTCTGACACTCTCTGACACTCACTATCACTCTCTGACACTCTCAGACACTCACTATCACTCTCTGACACTCTCTGACACCCTCAGACACTCACTATCACTCTCCATCACTCTGACACTCTCTGACACTCACTATCACTCTCTGACACTCTCTGACACTCTCAGACACTCACTATCACTCTCTATCACTCTGACACTCTCTGACACTCACTATCACTCTCTGACACTCTCAGGCACTCTCAGACACTCACTATCACTCTCTGACACTCTCTGACACTCTCAGACACTCACTATCACTCTCTATCACTCTGACACTCTCTGACACTCACTATCACTCTCTGACACTCTCTGACACTCTCTGACACTCACTATCACTCTCTATCACTCTGACACTCTCTGACACTCACTATCACTCTCTGACACTCTCTGACACTCTCAGACACTCACTATCACTCTATATCACTCTCTGACACTCTCTGACACTCACTATCACTCTCTGACACTCTCTGACACTCTCTGACACTCACTATCACTCTCTGACAATCTCAGACACTCTCAGACACTCAGTATCACTCTCTGACACTCTCTGACACTCTCAGACACTCACTATCACTCTCTATCACTCTCTGACACTCTCTGACACTCACTATCACTCTCTGACACTCTCAGGCAATCTCAGACACTCACTATCACTCTCTGACACTCTCTGACACTCTCAGACACTCACTATCACTCTCTATCACTCTCTGACACTCTCTGACACTCACTATCACTCTCTGACACTCTGACACTCTCTGACACTCACTATCACTCTCTGACACTCTCTGACACTCTCTGACACTCACTATCACTCTCTATCACTCTGACACTCTCTGACACTCACTATCACTCTCTGACACTCTCAGGCACTCACAGACACTCACTATCACTCTCTGACACTCTCTGACACTCTCAGACACTCACTATCACTCTCTATCACTCTCTGACACTCTCTGACACTCACTATCACTCTCTGACACTCTCTGACACTCTCTGACACTCACTATCACTCTCTGACACTCTCAGACACTCTCAGACACTCACTATCACTCTCTGACACTCTCTGACACTCTCAGACACTCACTATCACTCTCTATCACTCTCTGACACTCTCTGACACTCACTATCACTCTCTGACACTCTCAGGCACTCTCAGACACTCACTATCACTCTCTGACACTCTCTGACACTCTCAGACACGCACTATCACTCTCTATCACTCTCTGACACTGTCTGACACTCACTATCACTCTCTGACACTCTCAGGCACTCTCAGACACTCACTATCACTCTCTGACACTCTCTGACACTCTCAGACACTCACTATCACTCTCTATCACTCTCTGACACTGTCTGACACTCACTATCACTCTCTGACACTCTCAGGCACTCTCAGACACTCACTATCACTCTCTGACACTCTCTGACACTCTCAGACACGCACTATCACTCTCTATCACTCTCTGACACTGTCTGACACTCACTATCACTCTCTGACACTCTCAGGCACTCTCAGACACTCACTATCACTCTCTGACACTCTCTGACACTCTCAGACACTCACTATCACTCTCTATCACTCTCTGACACTGTCTGACACTCACTATCACTCTCTGACACTCTCAGACACTCTCAGACACTCTCAGACACTCACTATCACTCTCTGACACTCTCTGACACTGACCATCACTCTCTGACACTCTCTGACACTCACTATCACTCTCTGACATTCTCAGGCACTCTCAGACACTCACTATCACTCTCTGACACTCTCTGACACTCTCTGACACTGACTATCACTCTCTGACACTCTCTGACACTCACTATCACTCTCTGACACTCTCAGACACTCTCAGACACTCACTATCACTCTCTGACACTCTCTGACAATCTCTGACACTGACTATCACTCTCTGACACTCTCTGACACTCACTATCACTCTCTGACACTCTCAGGCACTCTCAGACACTCACTATCACTCTCTGACACTCTCTGACACTCTCAGACACGCACTATCACTCTCTATCACTCTCTGACACTGTCTGACACTCACTATCACTCTCTGACACTCTCAGGCACTCTCAGACACTCACTATCACTCTCTGACACTCTCTGACACTCTCAGACACTCACTATCACTCTCTATCACTCTCTGACACTCTCTGACACTCACTATCACTCTCTGACACTCTCAGACACTCTCAGACACTCTCAGACACTCACTATCACTCTCTGACACTCTCTGACACTCTCTGACACTCACTATCACTCTCTGACACTCTCAGGCACTCTCAGACACTCACTATCACTCTCTGACACTCTCTGACACTCTCAGACACTCACTATCACTCTCTATCACTCTCTGACACTATCTGACACTCACTATCACTCTCTGACACTCGCAGGCACTCTCAGACACTCACTATCACTCTCTGACACTCTCTGACACTCTCAGACACTCACTATCACTCTCTATCACTCTCTGACACTCTCTGACACTCACTATCACTCTCTGACACTCTCAGGCACTCTCAGACACTCACTATCACTCTCTGACACTCTCAGACACTCACTATCACTCTCTATCACTCTCTGACACTCTCTGACACTCACTATCACTCTCTGACACTCACTATCACTCTCTATCACTCTCTGACACTCTCTGACACTCACTATCACTCTCTGACACTCGCAGGCACTCTCAGACACTCACTATCACTCTCTGACACTCTCTGACACTCTCAGACACTCACTATCACTCTCTATCACTCTCTGACACTCTCTGACACTCACTATCACTCTCTGACACTCTCAGGCACTCTCAGACACTCACTATCACTCTCTGACACTCTCAGACACTCACTATCACTCTCTATCACTCTCTGACACTCTCTGACACTCACTATCACTCTCTGACACTCACTATCACTCTCTATCACTCTCTGACACTCTCTGACACTCACTATCACTCTCTGACACTCTCAGACACTCTCAGACACTCTCAGACACTCTCAGACACTCACTATCACTCTCTGACACTCTCTGACACACTCAGACACTCACTGTCACTCTCTGACACACTCAGACACTCCCAGACACTCACTATCACTCTCTGACATTCTCTGACACTCACTATCACTCTCTATCACTCTCTGACACTCTCTGACACTCACTATCGCTCTCTGACACTCTCAGACACTCTCAGACACTCACTATCACTCTCTGACATTCTCAGAGACTCACTATCACTCTCTATCACTCTCTGACACTCCCAGACACTCACAATCACTCTCTGACATTCTCTGACACTCACTATCACTCACTGACACTCTCAGACACTCACTATCACTCTCTGACACTCTCTGACACTCTCTGACACTCACTATCACTCTCTGACACTCGCAGACACTCTCAGACACTCTCAGACACTATCAGACACTCACTATCACTCTCTGACACTCTCTGACACTCTCTGACACTCACTATCACTCTCTGACACTCTCAGGCACTCTCAGACACTCACTATCACTCTCTGACACTCTCTGACACTCTCAGACACTCACTATCACTCTCTATCACTCTCTGACACTCTCTGACACTCACTATCACTCTCTATCACTCTCTGACACTCTCTGACACTCACTATCACTCTCTGACACTCACTATCACTCTCTATCACTCTCTGACACTCTCTGACACTCACTATCACTCTCTGACACTCTCAGGCACTCTCAGACACTCACTATCACTCTCTGACACTCTCAGACACTCACTATCACTCTCTATCACTCTCTGACACTCTCTGACACTCACTATCACTCTCTGACACTCTCAGACACTCTCAGACACTCTCAGACACTCACTATCACTCTCTGACACTCTCTGACACTCTCAGACACTCACTATCACTCTCTATCACTCTCGGACACTCTCTGACACTCACTATCACTCTCTGACACTCTCAGACACTCTCAGACACTCTCAGACACTCACTATCACTCTCTATCACTCTCTGACACTCTCTGACACTCACTATCACTCTCTGACACTCTCAGGCACTCTCAGACACTCACTATCACTCTCTGACACTCTCAGACACTCACTATCACTCTCTATCACTCTCTGACACTCTCTGACACTCACTATCACTCTCTGACACTCTCAGACACTCTCAGACACTCTCAGACACTCACTATCACTCTCTGACACTCTCTGACACTCTCAGACACTCACTATCACTCTCTATCATTCTCTGACACTCTCTGACACTCACTATCACTCTCTGACACTCACTATCACTCTCTATCACTCTCTGACACTCTCTGACACTCACTATCACTCTCTGACACTCTCAGGCACTCTCAGACACTCACTATCACTCTCTGACACTCTAAGACACTCACTATCACTCTCTATCACTCTCTGACACTCTCTGACACTCACTATCACTCTCTGACACTCTCAGACACTCACTATCACTCTCTATCATTCTCTGACACTCTCTGACACTCACTATCACTCTCTGACACTCACTATCACTCTCTATCACTCTCTGACACTCTCTGACACTCACTATCACTCTCTGACACTCTCAGGCACTCTCAGACACTCACTATCACTCTCTGACACTCTAAGACACTCACTATCACTCTCTATCACTCTCTGACACTCTCTGACACTCACTATCACTCTCTGACACTCTCAGACACTCTCAGACACTCTCAGACACTCACTATCACTCTCTGACACTCTCTGACACTCTCAGACACTCACTATCACTCTCTATCACTCTCTGACACTCTCTGACACTCACTATCACTCTCTGACACTCTCAGACACTCTCAGACACTCTCAGACACTCTCAGACACTCACTATCACTCTCTGACACTCTCTGACACACTCAGACACTCACTGTCACTCTCTGACACACTCAGACACTCCCAGACACTCACTATCACTCTCTGACATTCTCTGACACTCACTATCACTCTCTATCACTCTCTGACACTCTCTGACACTCACTATCGCTCTCTGACACTCTCAGACACTCTCAGACACTCACTATCACTCTCTGACATTCTCAGACACTCACTATCACTCTCTATCACTCTCTGACACTCCCAGACACTCACAATCACTCTCTGACATTCTCTGACACTCACTATCACTCACTGACACTCTCAGACACTCACTATCACTCTCTGACACTCTCTGACACTCTCTGACACTCACTATCACTCTCTGACACTCCCAGACACTCACTATCACTCTCTGACATTCTCTGACACTCACTAACACTCTCTGACACTCACTATCACTCTCTGACACTCGCAGACACTCTCAGACACTCTCAGACACTATCAGACACTCACTATCACTCTCTGACACTCTCTGACACTCTCTGACACTCACTATCACTCTCTGACACTCTCAGGCACTCTCAGACACTCACTACCACTCTCTGACACTCTCTGACACTCTCAGACACTCACTATCACTCTCTATCACTCTCTGACACTCTCTGACACTCACTATCACTCTCTATCACTCTCTGACACTCTCTGACACTCACTATCACTCTCTGACACTCACTATCACTCTCTATCACTCTCTGACACTCTCTGACACTCACTATCACTCTCTGACACTCTCAGGCACTCTCAGACACTCACTATCACTCTCTGACACTCTCAGACACTCACTATTACTCTCTATCACTCTCTGACACTCTCTGACACTCACTATCACTCTCTGACACTCTCAGACACTCTCAGACACTCTCAGACACTCACTATCACTCTCTGACACTCTCTGACACTCTCAGACACTCACTATCACTCTCTATCACTCTCTGACACTCTCTGACACTCACTATCACTCTCTGACACTCTCAGACACTCTCAGACACTCTCAGACACTCACTATCACTCTCTGACACTCTCTGACACACTCAGACACTCACTGTCACTCTCTGACACACTTAGACACTCCCAGACACTCACTATCACTCTCTGACATTCTCTGACACTCACTATCACTCTCTATCACTCTCTGACACTCTCTGACACTCACTATCGCTCTCTGACACTCCCAGACACTCTCAGACACTCACTATCACTCTCTGACATTCTCAGACACTCACTATCACTCTCTATCACTCTCTGACACTCCCAGACACTCACTATCACTCTCTGACTTTCTCTGACACTCACTATCACTCACTGACACTCTCAGACACTCACTATCACTCTCTGACACTCTCTGACACTCTCTGACACTCACTATCACTCTCTGACACTCCCAGACACTCACTATCACTCTCTGACATTCTCTGACACTCACTAACACTCTCTGACACTCACTATCACTCTCTGACACTCGCAGACACTCTCAGACACTCTCAGACACTATCAGACACTCACTATCACTCTCTAACACTCTCTGACACTCTCTGACACTCACTATCACTCTCTGACACTCTCTGACACTCTCAGACACTCACTATCACTCTCTATCACTCTCTGACACTCTCTGACACTCACTATCACTCTCTGACACTCTCTGACACTCACTATCACTCTCTGACATTCTCTGACACTCACTAACACTCTCTGACACTCACTATCACTCTCTGACACTCGCAGACACTCTCAGACACTCTCAGACACTATCAGACACTCACTATCACTCTCTAACACTCTCTGACACTCTCTGACACTCACTATCACTCTCTGACACTCTCTGACACTCTCAGACACTCACTATCACTCTCTATCACTCTCTGACACTCTCTGACACTCACTATCACTCTCTGACACTCTCTGACACTCTCTGACACTCACTATCACTCTCTGACACTCTCTGACACTCTCTGACACTCACTATCACTCTCTGACACTCTCTGACAATCTCTGACACTCACTATCACTCTCTGACACTCTCAGACACTCTCAGACACTCTCAGACACTCACTATCACTCTCTGACACTCTCTGACACACTCAGACACTCACTGTCACTCTCTGACACACTCAGACACTCCCAGACACTCACTATCACTCTCTGACATTCTCTGACACTCACTATCACTCTCTATCACTCTCTGACACTCTCTGACACTCACTATCGCTCTCTGACACTCTCAGACACTCTCAGACACTCACTATCACTCTCTGACATTCTCAGACACTCACTATCACTCTCTATCACTCTCTGACACTCCCAGACACTCACTATCACTCTCTGACATTCTCTGACACTCACTATCACTCACTGACACTCTCAGACACTCACTATCACTCTCTGACACTCTCTGACACTCTCTGACACTCACTATCACTCTCTATCACTCTCTGACACTCCCAGACACTCACTATCACTCTCTGACATTCTCTGACACTCACTAACACTCTCTGACACTCACTATCACTCTCTGACACTCTCTGACACTCTCAGACACTCACTATCACTCTCTGACACTCTCAGACACTCACTATCACTCTCTGACACTCTCAGACACTCACTATCACTCTCTGGCACTCTCAGACACTCACTATCACTCTCTGACACTCTCAGACACTCACTACCACTCTCTGACACTCTCTGACACTCTCTATCACTGCCTATCACTCTCTGAAACTCTCTGACTCACTCTGACACTCTCTGACACCCTCAGACACTCTCTATCACTCTCTATCACTCTCTCTCACTCTTTATCACTCTTTGACACACTCTGACACTCTCTGACTCTCTCAGACACTCTGACACTCTCTGAAACTCTCTATCACTCTCTGACACTATCTGACACTCTCAGACACACTCTGACACACTCGGTCAGTTTCTGACAGTCTCAGACACTCTCTATCACTCTCTATCACTCTCTGACACACTCTGACAATCTCTGACACTCTCAAACACTCTCTATCACTTATTATCACTCTCTGACACTCTCTGACACTCTCAGACAATCTCTGACACTTTCTATCAGTGTCTGACAATCTCTGACACTCTCTGACACTCTATCACTCTCTGACACTCTCTGACATACTCTGACACACTCTGACAATCTCTGACAATCTCAGACTCTCTCAGACACTCTCTATCGCTCTCTGACACTCTCTGACACCCTCTGACACTCTCAAACACACGAATCACTCTCTGACACTCTCTGACACTCTCAGACACTCTCAGACAATCTCTGACACTATCACTCTCTGACACACTCTAACACTCTCTGACACTCTCTGACACACTCTAACACTCTCTGACACTCTCAGACAATCTCTATCACTCTCTGTCACTCTCTGACACACTCTGGCAGTCTCTGATACACTAAGACTCTTGCAGACACTCTCAGACACTCTCTCACTCTCTGACACTCTGTGACAGTCTCTATCATTCTCTATCACTCTCTGACACACTCTGACACTCTCTGACACTCTCTGACACTCTCTATCACTCTCTGTCACACTCTAACAATCTCTGACACTCTCTGACACTCTCTATCACTCTCTGACACACTCTGACAGTCTCTGACACACTAAGATTCTTGCAGGCAGTCTCAGACACTCTCTCACTCTCTAACACTCTGTGACACTCTCTATCATTCTGTATCACTCTCTGTCACTCTCTGAAAATCTGTATCACTCTCTGACACTCTCTGACACTCTCTGACACTCTCTATCACTCAGTGACACTCTCTGACACACTCTATCACTCTCTATCACTCTCTGACACTCTGTGACACTCTCAGACACTTTCCGACACTCTCAGACACTTTCCGACACTCTCTATCACTCTCTATCACTCTCTGACACTCTCTGACACACTCTGACACTCTCTGACACACTCTGACACTCTCTATCACTCTCTGTCACTCTCTGACACACTCAGACACTCACTGTCTCTCTCTGACACACTCAGACACTCCCAGACACTCACTATCACTCTCTGACATTCTCTGACACTCACTATCACTCTCTATCACTCTCTGACACTCTCTGACACTCACTATCGCTCTCTGACACTCTCAGACACTCTCAGACACTCACTATCACTCTCTGACATTCTCAGACACTCACTATCACTCTCTATCACTCTCTGACACTCCCAGACACTCACTATCACTCTCTGACATTCTCTGACACTCACTATCACTCACTGACACTCTCAGACACTCACTATCACTCTCTGACACTCTCTGACACTCTCTGACACTCACTATCACTCTCTATCACTCTCTGACACTCCCAGACACTCACTATCACTCTCTGACATTCTCTGACACTCACTAACACTCTCTGACACTCACTATCACTCTCTGACACTCTCTGACACTCTCAGACACTCACTATCACTCTCTGACACTCTCAGACACTCACTATCACTCTCTGACACTCTCAGACACTCACTATCACTCTCTGGCACTCTCAGACACTCACTATCACTCTCTGACACTCTCAGACACTCACTACCACTCTCTGACACTCTCTGACACTCTCTATCACTGCCTATCACTCTCTGAAACTCTCTGACTCACTCTGACACTCTCTGACACCCTCAGACACTCTCTATCACTCTCTATCACTCTCTCTCACTCTTTATCACTCTTTGACACACTCTGACACTCTCTGACTCTCTCAGACACTCTGACACTCTCTGAAACTCTCTATCACTCTCTGACACTATCTGACACTCTCAGACACACTCTGACACACTCGGTCAGTTTCTGACAGTCTCAGACACTCTCTATCACTCTCTATCACTCTCTGACACACTCTGACAATCTCTGACACTCTCAAACACTCTCTATCACTTATTATCACTCTCTGACACTCTCTGACACTCTCAGACAATCTCTGACACTTTCTATCAGTGTCTGACAATCTCTGACATTCTCTGACACTCTATCACTCTCTGACACTCTCTGACATACTCTGACACACTCTGACAATCTCTGACAATCTCAGACTCTCTCAGACACTCTCTATCGCTCTCTGACACTCTCTGACACCCTCTGACACTCTCAAACACACGAATCACTCTCTGACACTCTCTGACACTCTCAGACACTCTCAGACAATCTCTGACACTATCACTCTCTGACACACTCTAACACTCTCTGACACTCTCTGACACACTCTAACACTCTCTGACACTCTCAGACAATCTCTATCACTCTCTGTCACTCTCTGACACACTCTGGCAGTCTCTGACACACTAAGACTCTTGCAGACACTCTCAGACACTCTCTCACTCTCTGACACTCTGTGACAGTCTCTATCATTCTCTATCACTCTCTGACACACTCTGACACTCTCTGACACTCTCTGACACTCTCTATCACTCTCTGTCACACTCTAACAATCTCTGACACTCTCTGACACTCTCTATCACTCTCTGACACACTCTGACAGTCTCTGACACACTAAGATTCTTGCAGGCAGTCTCAGACACTCTCTCACTCTCTAACACTCTGTGACACTCTCTATCATTCTGTATCACTCTCTGTCACTCTCTGAAAATCTGTATCACTCTCTGACACTCTCTGACACTCTCTGACACTCTCTATCACTCAGTGACACTCTCTGACACACTCTATCACTCTCTATCACTCTCTGACACTCTGTGACACTCTCAGACACTTTCCGACACTCTCAGACACTTTCCGACACTCTCTATCACTCTCTATCACTCTCTGACACTCTCTGACACACTCTGACACTCTCTGACACACTCTGACACTCTCTATCACTCTCTGTCACTCTCTGACACACTCTGACAATATCTGACACTCTCAGACACTCTCAGACACTCTCTATCACTCGCTCACACTCGCTAACACTCTCAGACACTCTCAGACACACTCTATCACTCTCTGACTCTCTGTGACATACTCTGACACTCTCTGACACTCTCTGACACACTCTATCACTCTCTATCACTCTCTGACACTCTCTGACACACTTTGACACTCTCTGACACTCTCTGACACTCTCAGACACACTCTATCACTCTCTGACACTCTGTGACATACTCTGACACTCTCTGTCACTCTCGGACACTCTCTATCACTCTCTGTCACTCTCTGACACACTCTGACAATATCTGACACTCTCAGACACTCTCAGACACTCTCTATCACTCGCTCACACTCGCTAACACTCTCAGACACTCTCAGACACACTCTATCACTCTCTGACTCTCTGTGACATACTCTGACACTCTCTGACACTCTCTGACACACTCTATCACTCTCTATCACTCTCTGACACTCTCTGACACACTTTGACACTCTCTGACACTCTCTGACACTCTCAGACACACTCTATCACTCTCTGACACTCTGTGACATACTCTGACACTCTCTGTCACTCTCGGACACTCTCTATCACTCTCTAACACTTTCTATCACTCTCTGACACACTCCATCAGTCAATGACACTCTCTTGCATTCTCTATCACTCCCTATCACTCTCGGACACCGTCTGACAGTCTCTGACACTCTCAGACAATCTCAGACCTTCTCAGATACTCTCTGTCACTCTCTGACACTAACTGACACTCTCAGATGCTCTCTGTCACTCTCAGACACTCTCTATCACTCTCCTACATTCTCTATCACTCTCTGACACTCTGTATCACTGCCTATCAGTCTCTGAAACTCTCTGACACACACTGACACTCTGACACTCTCAGACACTCTCTATCACTCTCTATCACTCTTTAGCACTCTCTGAAACACTCTGATACTCTCTGACTCTCTCTGACTGTCTCAGACACTCTCTGACACTCTCTATCACTCTCTGACACTATCTGACACTCTCTGACACACTCTGACACACTCGGTCAGACTCTGACAGTATCAGACACTCTCTAACACTCTCTATCACTCTCTGACACACTCTGACAATCTCTGACACTCTCAGATACTCTCTATCACTCTCAGACACTCTGTCACTCTCAGACACTCTCTATCACTCTCTGACAATCTCTGACACTCTCTGACACTCTCTATCACTCTATGACACTCTCGATCACTCTCTATCACTCTCTGACACAGTCTGACACTCTCTGAAACTCTCAGACACTCTCTATCACTCTCTGACACACTCTGACAGTCTCTGACAATCTCAGACTCTCTCAGACACTCTCAGAGACTCTCTATCACTCTCTGAAACTCTCTATCTCTCTCTGACACTCTCTGACACTTTCTGACACTCTCTATCACTCTCTGACACTCTCTGACACTCTCTATCACTCTCTCTCACTCTCTGACACTCTCTGACACACTCTGACACTCTCTGACACTCTGAGAGTCTCTCTGTCACTCTCTATCACTCTCTGACACACTCTGAAAATCTCTGACACTCTCAGACACTCTCAGACACTCTCTATCACTCTTTATCACTCTCTGACCCTCTCTGACGCTCTCTGACACACTCTATCGCTCTCTATCACTCTCTGACACTCTCAGACACTCTCTATCGCTCTTTATCACTCTGTGACACTCTCTGACACTCACTGAAAATCTCTGACTCTCTCAGACACTCTCTATCACTCTGTGACACTATCTGACACTCTCTGACACTCTCAGACACTCTCTATCACTCGCTGACACTCGCTAACACTCTCAGACACTCTCAGACACACTCTATCACTCTCTGACACTCTGTGACATACTCTGACACTCTCTGACACTCTCTGACACTCTCTATCACTCTCTATCACTCTCTGACACTCTCTGACACACTTTGACACTCTCTGACACTCTCAAACACACTCTATCACTCTCTGACACTCTGTGACATACTCTGACACTCTCTGTCACTCTCAGACACTCTCTATCACTCTCCAACACTCTCCATCACTCCCTATCACTCTCGGACACTTTCTGACAGTCTCTGACACTCTCTGACACTCTCAGACCTTCTCAGATACTCTCTGTCACTCTCTGACACTAACTGACACTCTCAGATACTCTCTGTCACTCTCAGACAATCTCTATCACACTCTTACATTCTCTATCACTCTTTGACACTCTCGATCACTGCCGATCACTCTCTGAAACTCTCTGACACACTCTGACACTCTCTGACACTCTCAGACACTCTCTATCACTCTCTATCATTCTTTATCACTCTCTGACACACTCTGACACTCTCTGACTCTGTCTGACTCTCTCAGACACTCTCTGACACTCTCTATCACTCTCTGACACTATCTGACGCTCTCTTGCACACTCTGACACACTCGGTCAGTCTCTGACAGTCTCAGACACTCTCTATCACTCTCCATGACTCTGTGACACACTCTGACAATCTCTGACACTCTCAGACACTCTCTATCACTCTCTGACAATCTCTGACACTCTCTGACACTCTCTATCACTCTATGACACTCTCTATCACTCTCTATCACTATCTGACACACTCTGACACACTCTGACTCTCTCTGACACTCACAGAGACTCTCTATCACTCTCTGACACTCTCTATCACTCTCTATCACTCTCTGACACTCTCTGACACACTCTGACTCTCTCTGACACTCTCTGAAACTCTCAGACACTCCCTAGCACACTCTATCACTCACTGACACTCTCTGAAACTCTCAGACACTCTCTATCACTCTCTCTCACTATCTGACAAACTCTGACAGTCTCCGACAACCTCAGACTCTCTCAGACACTCTCAGAGACTATCTATCACTCTCTGACACTCCCTATCACACTCTATCACTCTCTGACACTCTCTGACAATCTCTGACACTCTCTATCACTCTCTATCACTCTCTGACACTCTCTGACACACTCTGACACTCTCTGACACTCTGAGACACTCTCTGTCACTCTCTATCAATCTCTGACACACTCTGACAATCACTATCACTCTCTGACACTCTCTGACACTCTCAGACACTCACTATCACTCTCTGACACTCTCTGACACTCTCAGACACTCACTATCACTCTCTATCACTATCTGACACTCCCAGACACTCACTATCACTCTCTGACATTCTCTGACACTCTCTGACACTCACAATCACTCTCTGACACTCTCTGACACACTCAGACACTCACTATCACTCTCTATCACTCTCTGACACTCTCTGGCACTCACTATCACTCTCTGACACTCTCCTGACACTCTCAGACACTCACTATCACTCTCTGACACTCTCTGACACTCTCAGACAATCACTATCACTCTCTGACACTCTCTGACACTCACAATCACTCTCTGACACTCTCTGACACTCTCAGACACTCACTATCACTCTCTGACATTCTCTGACACTCTCAAACACTCACTATCCCTCTCTGACACTCTCTGACACCCTCAGACACTCGCAGACGCTCTCTGACACTCTCTGACACTCACTATCACTCTCTGACACTCTCAGACACTCACTATCACTCTCTGACACTCTCTGAAACTCTCAGACACTCACTATCACTCTCTGACACTCTCTGACACTCTCAGACACTCACTATCACTCTCTGACACTCTCAGACACTCACTATCACTCTCTGACACTCTCAGACACTCACTATCACTCTCTGACACTCTCTGAAACTCTCAAACACTCACTATCACTCTCTGACACTCTCTGACACTCTCAGACACTCACTGTCACTCTCTGACACTCTCTGACACTCTCATACACTCACTATCACTATCTGACACTCTCAGACACTCACTCTCACTCTCTGACACTCTCTGACTCTCACTATCACTCTCTGACACTCTCTGACACTATCAGACACTCACTATCACTCTCTGATACTCTCTGACACTCTCAGACACACACTATCACTCTCTATCACTCTCTGTCACTCTCTGGCACTCACTATCACTCTCTGACACTCTCTGACACTCCCAGACACTCACTATCACTCTCTGACATTCTCTGACACTCTCTGACACTCACAATCACTCTCTGAGACTCTCTGACACTCTCAGACACTCACTATCACTCTCTGACATTCTCTGACACTCTCAAACACTCACTATCACTCTCTGACACTCTCTGACACTCTCTGACACTCACTGTCACTCTCTGACACTCTCTGACACTCTCAGACACCCACTATCACACTCTGATACTCTCAGACACTCACTATCACTCGCTGACACTCTCAGACACTCATTATGACTCTCTGACACTCTCTGACACCCTCAGACACTCACTATCACTCTCTGACACTCTCAGACACTCTCTGACACTCACAATCACTCTCTGACACTCTCTGGCACTCTCAGACACTCATTATCACTCTCTGACACTCTCTGACACTCTCAAACACTCACTATCACTCTCTGACACTCTCAGACACTCACTATCACTCTCTGACGCTCTCTGACACTCTCAGACACTCACTATCACTCTCTGACACTCTCTGACACTCTCAGACACTCACTATCACTCTCTGACATTCTCTGACACTCTCAGACACTCACTATCACTCTCCGACATTCTCTGACACTGTCAAACACTCACTATCACTCTCTGACACTCTCTGACACTCTCAGACACTCACTATCACTCTCTGACACTCTCAGACACTCTCAGACACTCACTATCACTCTCTGACACTCTCAGAAACTCTCAGACACTCACTATCACTCTCTGACACTCTCAGACACTCTCAGACACTCACTATCACTCTCTGACACTCTCTGACACTCTCTGACACTCACTATCACTCTCTATCACTCTCTGACACTCCCAGACACTCACTATCACTCTCTGACACACTCTGGCACTCTCAGACACTCACTATCACTCTCTGACACTCTCTGACACTCTCTGACACTCACTATCACTCTCTGACATTCTCTGACACTCTCTGACACTCACAATCACTCTCTGACATTCTCTGACACTCTCTGACACTCACAATCACTCTCTGACACTCTCTGACACTCTCAGACACTCACTATCACTCTCTATCACTCTCTGACACTCCCAGACACTCACTATCACTCTCTGACATTCTCTGACACTCTCAGACACTCACTATCACTCTCTGACATTCTCTGACACTCTCAAACACTCACTATCACTCTCTGACACGCTCTGACACTCTCAGACACTCACTATCACTCTATGACACTCTCTGACACTCTCAGACACTCACTATCACTCTCTGACACTCTCTGACACACTCAGACACTCACTATCACTCTCTATCACTCGCTGACACACTCTGACACTCACTATCACGCTCTGACACTCTCAGACACTCTCAGACACTCACTATCACTCTCTGACACTCTCTGACACTCACTATCACTCTCTGACACTCTCAGACACTCTCAGACACTCACTATCACTCTCTGACACTCTCAGACACTCACTATCACTCTCTATCACTCTCTGACACTCCCAGACACTCACTATTACTCTCTGACATTCTCTGACACTCACTATCACTCTCTATCACTCTCTGACACTCTCTGACACTCACTAAAACTCTCTGACACTCTCTGACACTCCCAGACACTCACTATCACTCTCTGACATTCTCTGACACTCTCTGACACTCACAATCACTCTCTGACACTCTCTGGCACTCTCACACACTCACTATCACTCTCTGACATTCTCTGACACTCTCAAACACTCACTATCACTCTCTGACACATTCAGACACTCACTATCAGACTCTATCACTCTCTGACACTCTCTGACACTCACTATCACGCTCTGACACTCTCAGACACTCTCAGACACTCACTATCACTCTCTGACACTCTCAGACACTCACTATCACTCTCTATCACTCTCTGACACTCCCAGACACTCACTATCACTCTCTGACATTCTCTGACACTCACTATCACTCTCCATCACTCTCTGACACTATCTGACACTCACTATCACTCTCTGACACTCTCTGACACTCTCTGACACTCACTATCAAACTCTGACACTCTCAGACACTCTCAGACACTCACTATCACTCTCTGACACTCTCTGACACTCTCAGACACTCACTATCACTCTCTATCACTCTCTGACACTCTCAGACACTCACTATCACTCTCTATCACTCTCTGACACTCCCAGACACTCACTATCACTCTCTGACATTCTCTGACACTCACTATCACTCTCTATCACTCTCTGACACTCTCTGACACTCACTATCACTCTCTGACACTCTCTGACACTCACTATCACTCTCTGACACTCTCAGACACTCTCATACACTCACTATCACTCTCTGATAATCTCTGACAGTCTCAGACACTCACTATCACTCTCTATCACTCTCTGACACTCCCAGACACTCACTATCACTCTCTGACATTCTCTGACACTCACTATCACTCTCTGACACTCTCTGACACTCTCAGACACTCACTATCACACTCTATCACTCTCTGACACTCCCAGACACTCACTATCACTCTCTGACACTCACTATCACTCTCTGACACTCTCTGACACTCTCTGACACTCTCAGACACTCACTATCACTCTCTATCACTCTCTGACATTCTCTGACACTCACTATCACTCTCTGACACTCACTATCACTCTCTGACACTCTCTGACACTCTCAGACACTCACTATAACTCTCTGACACTCTGACACTCTCAGACACTCACTATCACTCTCTGACACTCTCTGACACTCTCAGATACTCATTATCACTCTCTGACACTCTCTGACACTCTCAGACACTCACTGTCACTCTCTGACACTCTCAGACACTCACTATCAATCTCTGACACTCTCAGACACTCACTACCACTCTCTGACACTCTCTGACACTCTCTATCACTGCCTATCACTCTCTGAAACTCTCTGACACACTCTGACACTCTCTGACACTCTCAGACACTCTCTATCACTCTCTCTCACTCATTATCACTCTTTGACACGCTCTGACACTCTCTGACTCTCTCTGACTCTCTCAGACACTCTGACACTCTCTGACACTCTCTATCACTCTCTGACACTATCTGACACTCTCAGACACACTCTGACACACTCGGTCAGTTTCTGACAGTCTCAGACACTCTCCATCACTCTCTATCACTCTCTGACACTCTCTGACACTCTCAGACACTCACTATCACTCTCTGACACTCTCTGACACACTCAGACACTCACTCCCACTCTCTATTACTCTCTGACACTCTCAGACACTCACTATCACTCTCTATCACTCTCTGACACTGTCTGACACTCACTATCACGCTCTGACACACTCAGACACTCTCAGACACTCACTATCACTCTCTATCACTCTCTGACACTGTCTGACACTCACTATCACGCTCTGACACACTCAGACACTCTCAGACACTCACTATCACTCTCTGACACTCTCAGACACTCACTATCACTCTCTGACACTCTCTGACACTCTCAGACACTCACTATAACTTTCTATCACTCTCTGACACACTCTGACACTCACTATCACTCTCTGACACTCTCAGACAATCACTATCACTCTCTATCACTCTCTATCACTCTCTGACACTCTCTGACACTCCCAGACACTCACTATCACTCTCTGACATTCTCAGAAACTCTCAGACACTCATTATCACTCTCTGACACTCTCTGACACTCTCAGACACTCACTATCACTCTCTATCACTCTATGACACTCACTGACACTCCCAGACACTCACTATCACTCTCTGACATTCTCTGACACTCACTATCACTCTCTATCACTCTCTGACACTCTCTGACACTCACTATCACTCTCTGACACTCTCAGACACTCACTATCACTCTCTATCACTCTCTGACACTCCCAGACACTCACTATCACTCTCTGACATTCTCTGACACTCACTATCACTCTCTATCACTCTCTGACACTCTTTGATACTCACTATCACTATCTGACACTCTCTGACACTCTCTGACACTCACTATCACTCTCTGACACTCTCAGATACTCTCAGACACTCACTATCAGTCTCTGACACTCTCTGACACTCTCAGACACTCACTATCACTCTCTATCACTCTCTGACACTCTCAGACACTCACTATCACTCTCTATCACTCTGTGACACTCCCAGACACTCACTATCACTCTCTGACATTCTCTGACACTCACTATCACTCACTATCACTCTCTGACACTCTCAGAAACTCTCAGACACTCATTATCACTCTCTGACACTCTCTGACACTCTCTGACACTCTCTATCACTCTCTGACACTCCCAGACACTCACTATCACTCTCTGACATTCTCTGACACTCACTATCACTCACTATCACTCTCTGACACTCTCAGAAACTCTCAGACACTCATTATCACTCTCTGACACTCTCTGACACTCTCAGACACTCACTATCACTCTCTATCACTCTCTGACACTCTCTGACACTCCCAGACACTCACTATCACTCTCTGACATTCTCTGACACTCACTATCACTCTCTATCACTCTCTGACACCCTCTGACACTCACTATCACTCTCTGACACTCTCAGACACTCTCAGACACTCACTATCACTCTCTGACACTCTCAGACACTCACTATCACTTTCTGACACTCTCTGACACTCTCAGACACTCACTATCACTCTCTATCACTCTCTGACACTCCCAGACACTCACTATCACTCTCTGACATTCTCTGACACTCAATATCACTCACTATCACTCTCTGACACTCTCAGAAACTCTCAGACACTCATTATCACTCTCTGACACTCTCTGACACTCTCTATCACTCTCTGACACTCCCAGACACTCACTATCACTCTCTGACATTCTCTGACACTCACTATCACTCACTATCACTCTCTGACACTCTCAGAAACTCTCAGACACTCATTATCACTCTCTGACACTCTCTGACACTCTCAGACACTCACTATCACTCTCTATCACTCTCTGACACTCTCTGACACTCCCAGACACTCACTATCACTCTCTGACATTCTCTGACACTCACTATCACTCTCTATCACTCTCTGACACTCTCTGACACTCACTATCACTCTCTGACACTCTCAGACACTCTCAGACACTCACTATCACTCTCTGACACTCTCTGACACTCTCAGACACACACTATCACTCTCTATCACTCTCTGACACTCCCAGACACTCACTATCACTCTCTGACATTCTCTGACACTCACTATCACTCTCTGACACTCTCTGACACTCTCAGACACTCACTATCACTCTCTATCACTCTCTGACACTCCCAGACACTCACTATCACTCCCAGACACTCACTATCACTCTCTGACATTCTCTGACACTCACTATCACTCTCTGACACTCTCTGACACTCTCTGACACTCACTATCACTCACTATCACTCTCTGACACTCTCAGACACTCACTACCACTCTCTGACACTCTCTGACACTCTCTATCACTGCCTATCACTCTCTGAAACTCTCTGACACACTCTGGCACTCTCTGACACTCTCAGACACTCTCTATCACTCTCTCTCACTCTTTATCACTCTTTGACACATTCTGACACTCTCTGACTCTCTCTGACTCTCTCAGACACTCTGACACTAACTGACACTCTCTATCACTCTCTGACACTATCTGACACTCTCAGACACACTCTGACACACTCGGTCAGTTTCTGACAGTCTCAGACACTCTCTATCACTCATTATCACTCTCAGACACACTCTGACAATCTCTGACACTCTCAGACACTCTCTGTCACTCATTATCACTCTCTGACACTCTCAGACACTCACTATCACTCTCTGACACTCTCTGACACTCTCTGACACTCACTATCACTCTCTGACACTCTCAGACACTCTCAGACACTCACTATCACTTTCTATCACTCTCTGACGCTCTCTGACACTCACTATCACTCTCTGACACTCTCAGACACTCACTATCACTCTCTGTCTCTCTCTGACACTCCCAGACACTCACTATCACTCTCTGGCATTCTCTGACACTCACTATCACTCTCTATCACTCTCTGACACTCTCTGACACTCACTATCACTCTCTGACACTCTCTGACACTCTCTGACACTCACTATCACTCTCTGACACTCTCAGACACTCTCAGACACTCACTATCACTCTCTGACACTCTCTGACACTCTCAGACACTCACTATCACTCTCTATCACTCTCTGACACTCTCTGACACTCACTATCACTCTCTGACACTCTCAGACACTCACTATCACTCTCTGACACTCTCTGACACTCTCAGACACTCACTATCACTCTCTATCACTCTCTGACACTCACTATCACTCTCTATCACTCTCTGACACTCCCAGACACTCACTATCACTCTCTGACATTCTCTGACACTCACTATCACTCTCTGACACTCTCAGACACTCTCTGACACTCACTATCACTCTCTGACACTCTCTGACACTCACTATCACTCTCTGACACTCTCAGACACTCTCAGACACTCTCAGACACTCACTATCACTCTCTGACACTCTCAGACACTCACTATCACTCTCTATCACTCTCTGACACTCCCAGACACTCACTATCACTCTCTGACATTCTCTGACACTCACTATCACTCTCTATCACTCTCTGACACTCTCTGAGACTCACTATCACTCTCTGACACTCTCTGACACTCTCTGACACTCACTATCACTCTCTGACACTCTCAGACACTCTCAGAAACTCACTATCACTCTCTGACAATCTCTGACACTCTCAGACACTCACTATCACTCTCTATCACTCTCTGAAACTCTCTGGCACTCTCAGACACTCACTATCACTCTCTGACACTCTCTGACACTCTCAGACACTCACTATCACTCTCTGACACTCTCAGACACTCACTATCACACTCTATCACTCTCTGACACTCTCTGACACTCACTATCACTCTCTGACACTCTCTGACACTCTCAGACACTCACTATCACTCTCTGACACTCTCTGACACTCTCAGACACTCACTATCACTCTCTATCACTCTCTGACACTCCCAGACACTCACTATCACTCTCTGACATTCTCTGACACTCAATATCACTCTCTATCACTCTCTGACACTCCCAGACACTCACTATCACTCTCTGACATTCTCTGACACTCACTATCACTCTCTGACACTCTCTGACACTCACTATCACTCTCTGACACTCTCTGACACTCTCTGACACTCTCAGACACTCACTATCACTCTCTGACACTCTCTGACACTCTCAGACACTCACTATCACTCTCTATCACTCTCTGACACTCTCAGACACTCTCTGACACTCACTATCACTCTCTGACACTCTCTGACACTCACTATCACTCTCTGACACTCTCAGACACTCTCAGACACTCTCAGACACTCACTATCACTCTCTGACACTCTCAGACACTCACTATCACTCTCTATCACTCTCTGACACTCCCAGACACTCACTATCACTCTCTGACTTTCTCTGACACTCACTATCACTCTCTATCACTCTCTGACACTCTCTGAGACTCACTATCACTCTCTGACACTCTCTGACACTCACTATCACTCTCTGACACTCTCAGACACTCTCAGAAACTCACTATCACTCTCTGACACTCTCTGACACTCTCAGACACTCACTATCACTCTCTATCACTCTCTGACACTCTCTGACACTCTCTGACACTCTCAGACACTCTCAGACACTCACTATCACTCTCTGACACTCTCTGACACTCTCAGACACTCACTATCACTCTCTATCACTCTCTGACACTCCCAGACACTCACTATCACTCTCTGAAATTCTCTGACACTCACTATCACTCTCTATCACTCTCTGACACTCTCTGACACTCACTATCACTCTCTGACACTCTCAGACACTCTCAGACACTCACTATCACTCTCTGACACTCTCTGACACTCTCAGACACTCACTATCACTCTCTACCACTCTCTGACACTTCCAGACACTCACTATCACTCTCTATCACTCTCTGACACTCCCAGACACTCACTATCACTCTCTGACATTCTCTGACACTCGCTATCACTCACTGACACTCTCAGACACTCTCAGACACTCACTATCACTCTCTGACACTCTCTGACACTCTCAGACACTCACTATCACTCTCTATCACTCTCTGACACTCCCAGACACTCACTATCACTCTCTGACATTCTCTGACACTCACTATCACTCTCTGGCACTCACTATCACTCTTTGACACTCTCTGACACTCTCTGACACTCACTATCACTCTCTGACACTCTCTGACACTCTCAGACACTCACTATCACTCTCTGAAACTCTCTGGCACTCTCAGACACTCACTATCACTCTCTGACACTCTCTGACACTCACTATCACTCTCCGACACTCTCAGACACTCTCAGACACTCACTATCACTTTCTATCACTCTCTGGCGCTCTCTGACACTCACTATCACTCTCTGACACTCTCAGACACTCACTATCACTCTCTGTCTCTCTCTGACACTCCCAGACACTCACTATCACTCTCTGGCATTCTCTGACACTCACTATCACTCTCTATCACTCTCTGACACTCTCTGACACTCACTATCACTCTCTGACACTCTCTGACACTCTCTGACACTCACTATCACTCTCTGACACTCTCAGACACTCTCAGACACTCACTATCACTCTCTGACACTCTCTGACACTCTCAGACACTCACTATCACTCTCTATCACTCTCTGACACTCTCTGACACTCACTATCACTCTCTGACACTCTCTGACACTCTCAGACACTCACTATCACTCTCTGACACTCTCTGACACTCTCTGACACTCACTATCACTCTCTGACACTCTCAGACACTCTCAGAAACTCACTATCACTCTCTGACAATCTCTGACACTCTCAGACACTCACTATCACTCTCTATCACTCTCTGAAACTCTCTGGCACTCTCAGACACTCACTATCACTCTCTGACACTCTCTGACACTCTCAGACACTCACTATCACTCTCTGACACTCTCAGACACTCACTATCACACTCTATCACTCTCTGACACTCTCTGACACTCACTATCACTCTCTGACACTCTCTGACACTCTCAGACACTCACTATCACTCTCTGACACTCTCTGACACTCTCAGACACTCACTATCACTCTCTATCACTCTCTGACACTCCCAGACACTCACTATCACTCTCTGACATTCTCTGACACTCAATATCACTCTCTATCACTCTCTGACACTCCCAGACACTCACTATCACTCTCTGACATTCTCTGACACTCACTATCACTCTCTGACACTCTCAGACACTCTCTGACACTCACTATCACTCTCTGACACTCTCTGACACTCACTATCACTCTCTGACACTCTCAGAAACTCTCAGACACTCTCAGACACTCACTATCACTCTCTGACACTCTCAGACACTCACTATCACTCTCTATCACTCTCTGACACTCCCAGACACTCACTATCACTCTCTGACTTTCTCTGACACTCACTATCACTCTCTATCACTCTCTGACACTCTCTGAGACTCACTATCACTCTCTGACACTCTCTGACACTCACTATCACTCTCTGACACTCTCAGACACTCTCAGAAACTCACTATCACTCTCTGACACTCTCTGACACTCTCAGACACTCACTATCACTCTCTATCACTCTCTGACACTCTCTGACACTCTCTGACACTCTCAGACACTCTCAGACACTCACTATCACTCTCTGACACTCTCTGACACTCTCAGACACTCACTATCACTCTCTATCACTCTCTGACACTCCCAGACACTCACTATCACTCTCTGAAATTCTCTGACACTCACTATCACTCTCTATCACTCTCTGACACTCTCTGACACTCACTATCACTCTCTGACACTCTCAGACACTCTCAGACACTCACTATCACTCTCTGACACTCTCTGACACTCTCAGACACTCACTATCACTCTCTACCACTCTCTGACACTTCCAGACACTCACTATCACTCTCTATCACTCTCTGACACTCCCAGACACTCACTATCACTCTCTGACATTCTCTGACACTCGCTATCACTCACTGACACTCTCAGACACTCTCAGACACTCACTATCACTCTCTGACACTCTCTGACACTCTCAGACACTCACTATCACTCTCTATCACTCTCTGACACTCCCAGACACTCACTATCACTCTCTGACATTCTCTGACACTCACTATCACTCTCTGGCACTCACTATCACTCTTTGACACTCTCTGACACTCTCTGACACTCACTATCACTCTCTGACACTCTCTGACACTCTCAGACACTCACTATCACTCTCTGAAACTCTCTGGCACTCTCAGACACTCACTATCACTCTCTGACACTCTCTGACACTCACTATCACTCTCCGACACTCTCAGACACTCTCAGACACTCACTATCACTTTCTATCACTCTCTGGCGCTCTCTGACACTCACTATCACTCTCTGACACTCTCAGACACTCACTATCACTCTCTGTCTCTCTCTGACACTCCCAGACACTCACTATCACTCTCTGGCATTCTCTGACACTCACTATCACTCTCTATCACTCTCTGACACTCTCTGACACTCACTATCACTCTCTGACACTCTCTGACACTCTCTGACACTCACTATCACTCTCTGACACTCTCAGACACTCTCAGACACTCACTATCACTCTCTGACACTCTCTGACACTCTCAGACACTCACTATCACTCTCTATCACTCTCTGACACTCTCTGACACTCACTATCACTCTCTGACACTCTCTGACACTCTCAGACACTCACTATCACTCTCTGACACTCTCTGACACTCTCAGACACTGACTATCACTCTCTATCACTCTCTGACACTCTCAGACACTCACTATCACTCTCTATCACTCTCTGACACTCACTATCACTCTCTGACACTCCCAGACACTCACTATCACTCTCTGACATTCTCTGACACTCACTATCACTCTCTGACACTCTCAGACACTCACTATCACTCTCTATCACTCTCTGACACTCCCAGACACTCACTATCACTCTCTGACATTCTCTGACACTCACTATCACTCTCTATCACTCTCTGACACTCTCTGAGACTCACTATCACTCTCTGACACTCTCTGACACTCTCTGACACTCACTATCACTCTCTGACACTCTCAGACACTCTCAGAAACTCACTATCACTCTCTGACAATCTCTGACACTCTCAGACACTCACTATCACTCTCTATCACTCTCTGAAACTCTCTGGCACTCTCAGACACTCACTATCACTCTCTGACACTCTCTGACACTCTCTGACACTCACTATCACTCTCTGACACTCTCAGACACTCTCAGACACTCACTATCACTTTCTATCACTCTCTGACGCTCTCTGACACTCACTATCACTCTGTGACACTCTAAGACACTCACTATCACTCTCTGTCTCTCTCTGACACTCCCAGACACTCACTATCACTCTCTGGCATTCTCTGACACGCACTATCACTCACTATCACTCTCTGACACTCTCTGACACTCACTATCACTCTCTGACACTCTCTGACACTCTCTGACACTCACTATCACTCTCTGACACTCTCAGACACTCTCAGACAATCACTATCACTCTCTGACACTCTCAGACACTCACTATCACTCTCTATCACTCTCTGACACTCTCTGACACTCACTATCACTCTCTGACACTCTCTGACACTCTCAGACACTCACTATCACTCTCTGACACTCTCTGACACTCACAGACACTCACTATCACTCTCTATCACTCTCTGACACTCCCAGACACTCACTATCACTCTCTGACATTCTCTGACACTCACTATCACTCTCTATCACTCTCTGACACTCCCAGACACTCACTATCACTCTCTGACATTCTCTGACACTCACTATCACTCTCTATCACTCTCTGACACTCTCTGAGACTCACTATCACTCTCTGACACTCTCTGACACACTCTGACACTCACTATCACTCTCTGACACTCTCAGACACTCTCAGAAACTCACTATCACTCTCTGACAATCTCTGACACTCTCAGACACTCACTATCACTCTCTATCACTCTCTGAAACTCTCTGGCACTCTCAGACACTCACTATCACTCTCTGACACTCTCTGACACTCTCTGACACTCACTATCACTCTCTGACACTCTCAGACACTCTCAGACACTCACTATCACTTTCTATCACTCTCTGACGCTCTCTGACACTCACTATCACTCTCTGACACTCTCAGACACTCACTATCACTCTCTGTCTCTCTCTGACACTCCCAGACACTCACTATCACTCTCTGGCATTCTCTGACACTCACTATCACTCTCTATCACTCTCTGACACTCTCTGACACTCACTATCACTCTCTGACACTCTCTGACACTCTCTGACACTCACTATCACTCTCTGACACTCTCAGACACTCTCAGACACTCACTATCACTCTCTGACACTCTCAGACACTCACTATCACACTCTATCACTCTCTGACACTCTCTGACACTCACTATCACTCTCTGACACTCTCTGACACTCTCAGACACTCACTATCACTCTCTGACACTCTCTGACACTCTCAGACACTCACTATCACTCTCTATCACTCTCTGACACTCCCAGACACTCACTATCACTCTCTGACATTCTCTGACACTCACTATCACTCTCTATCACTCTCTGACACTCCCAGACACTCACTATCACTCTCTGACATTCTCTGACACTCACTATCACTCTCTGACACTCTCAGACACTCTCTGACACTCACTATCACTCTCTGACACTCTCTGACACTCACTATCACTCTCTGACACTCTCAGACACTCTCAGACACTCACTATCACTCTCTGACACTCTCAGACACTCACTATCACTCTCTATCACTCTCTGACACTCCCAGACACTCACTATCACTCTCTGACTTTCTCTGACACTCACTATCACTCTCTATCACTCTCTGACACTCTCTGAGACTCACTATCACTCTCTGACACTCTCTGACACTCACTATCACTCTCTGACACCTTCAGACACTCTCAGAAACTCACTATCACTCTCTGACACTCTCTGACACTCTCAGACACTCACTATCACTCTCTATCACTCTCTGACACTCTCTGACACTCTCTGACACTCTCAGACACTCTCAGACACTCACTATCACTCTCTGACACTCTCTGACACTCTCAGACACTCACTATCACTCTCTATCACTCTCTGACACTCCCAGACACTCACTATCACTCTCTGAAATTCTCTGACACTCACTATCACTCTCTATCACTCTCTGACACTCTCTGACACTCACTATCACTCTCTGACACTCTCAGACACTCTCAGACACTCACTATCACTCTCTGACACTCTCTGACACTCTCAGACACTCACTATCACTCTCTATCACTCTCTGACACTTCCAGACACTCACTATCACTCTCTATCACTCTCTGACACTCTCTGACACTCACTATCACTCTCTGACACTCTCAGACACTCTCAGACACTCTCAGACACTCACTATCACTCTCTGACACTCTCAGACACTCACTATCACTCTCTATCACTCTCTGACACTCCCAGACACTCACTATCACTCTCTGACTTTCTCTGACACTCACTATCACTCTCTATCACTCTCTGACACTCTCTGAGACTCACTATCACTCTCTGACACTCTCTGACACTCACTATCACTCTCTGACACTCTCAGACACTCTCAGAAACTCACTATCACTCTCTGACACTCTCTGACACTCTCAGACACTCACTATCACTCTCTATCACTCTCTGACACTCTCTGACACTCTCAGACACTCTCAGACACTCACTATCACTCTCTGACACTCTCTGACACTCTCAGACACTCACTATCACTCTCTATCACTCTCTGACACTCCCAGACACTCACTATCACTCTCTGAAATTCTCTGACACTCACTATCACTCTCTATCACTCTCTGACACTCTCTGACACTCACTATCACTCTCTGACACTCTCAGACACTCTCAGACACTCACTATCACTCTCTGACACTCTCTGACACTCTCAGACACTCACTATCACTCTCTACCACTCTCTGACACTTCCAGACACTCACTATCACTCTCTATCACTCTCTGACACTCCCAGACACTCACTATCACTCTCTGACATTCTCTGACACTCGCTATCACTCACTGACACTCTCAGACACTCACTATCACTCTCTGACACTCTCTGACACTCTCAGACACTCACTATCACTCTCTATCACTCTCTGACACTCCCAGACACTCACTATCACTCTCTGACATTCTCTGACACTCACTATCACTCTCTGGCACTCACTATCACTCTTTGACTCTCTCTGACACTCTCTGACACTCACTATCACACTCTGACACTCTCTGACACTCTCAGACACTCACTATCACTCTCTGAAACTCTCTGGCACTCTCAGACACTCACTATCACTCTCTGACACTCTCTGACACTCACTATCACTCTCCGACACTCTCAGACACTCTCAGACACTCACTATCACTTTCTATCACTCTCTGGCGCTCTCTGACACTCACTATCACTCTCTGACACTCTCAGACACTCACTATCACTCTCTGTCTCTCTCTGACACTCCCAGACACTCACTATCACTCTCTGGCATTCTCTGACACTCACTATCACTCTCTATCACTCTCTGACACTCTCTGACACTCACTATCACTCTCTGACACTCTCTGACACTCTCTGACACTCACTATCACTCTCTGACACTCTCAGACACTCTCAGACACTCACTATCACTCTCTGACACTCTCTGACACTCTCAGACACTCACTATCACTCTCTATCACTCTCTGACACTCTCTGACACTCACTATCACTCTCTGACACTCTCTGACACTCTCAGACACTCACTATCACTCTCTGACACTCTCTGACACTCTCAGACACTGACTATCACTCTCTATCACTCTCTGACACTCTCAGACACTCACTATCACTCTCTATCACTCTCTGACACTCACTATCACTCTCTGACACTCCCAGACACTCACTATCACTCTCTGACATTCTCTGACACTCACTATCACTCTCTGACACTCTCAGACACTCTCTGACACTCACTATCACTCTCTCACACTCTCTGACACTCACTATCACTCTCTGACACTCTCTGACACTCTCAGACACTCTCAGACACTCACTATCACTCTCTGACACTCTCAGACACTCACTATCACTCTCTATCACTCTCTGACACTCCCAGACACTCACTATCACTCTCTGACATTCTCTGACACTCACTATCACTCTCTATCACTCTCTGACACTCTCTGAGACTCTCAGACACTCACTATCACTCTCTGACACTCTCTGACACTCTCTGACACTCACTATCACTCTCTGACACTCTCAGACACTCTCAGAAACTCACTATCACTCTCTGACACTCTCTGAGACTCTCAGACACTCACTATCACTCTCTGACACTCTCTGACACTCTCTGACACTCGCTATCACTCACTGACACTCTCAGACACTCTCAGACACTCACTATCACTCTCTGACACTCTCTGACACTCTCTGACACTCACTATCACTCTCTGACACTCTCAGACACTCTCAGAAACTCACTATCACTCTCTGACAATCTCTGACACTCTCAGACACTCACTATCACTCTCTATCACTCTCTGAAACTCTCTGGCACTCTCAGACACTCACTATCACTCTCTGACACTCTCTGACACTCTCTGACACTCACTATCACTCTCTGACACTCTCAGACACTCTCAGACACTCACTATCACTTTCTATCACTCTCTGACGCTCTCTGACACTCACTATCACTCTCTGACACTCTAAGACACTCACTATCACTCTCTGTCTCTCTCTGACACTCCCAGACACTCACTATCACTCTCTGGCATTCTCTGACACGCACTATCACTCTCTATCACTCTCTGACACTCTCTGACACTCACTATCACTCTCTGACACTCTCTGACACTCTCTGACACTCACTATCACTCTCTGACACTCTCAGACACTCTCAGACAATCACTATCACTCTCTGACACTCTCAGACACTCACTATCACTCTCTATCACTCTCTGACACTCTCTGACACTCACTATCACTCTCTGACACTCTCTGACACTCTCAGACACTCACTATCACTCTCTGACACTCTCTGACACTCACAGACACTCACTATCACTCTCTATCACTCTCTGACACTCCCAGACACTCACTATCACTCTCTGACATTCTCTGACACTCACTATCACTCTCTATCACTCTCTGACACTCCCAGACACTCACTATCACTCTCTGACATTCTCTGACACTCACTATCACTCTCTATCACTCTCTGACACTCTCTGAGACTCACTATCACTCTCTGACACTCTCTGACACACTCTGACACTCACTATCACTCTCTGACACTCTCAGACACTCTCAGAAACTCACTATCACTCTCTGACAATCTCTGACACTCTCAGACACTCACTATCACTCTCTATCACTCTCTGAAACTCTCTGGCACTCTCAGACACTCACTATCACTCTCTGACACTCTCTGACACTCTCTGACACTCACTATCACTCTCTGACACTCTCAGACACTCTCAGACACTCACTATCACTTTCTATCACTCTCTGACGCTCTCTGACACTCACTATCACTCTCTGACACTCTCAGACACTCACTATCACTCTCTGTCTCTCTCTGACACTCCCAGACACTCACTATCACTCTCTGGCATTCTCTGACACTCACTATCACTCTCTATCACTCTCTGACACTCTCTGACACTCACTATCACTCTCTGACACTCTCTGACACTCTCTGACACTCACTATCACTCTCTGACACTCTCAGACACTCTCAGACACTCACTATCACTCTCTGACACTCTCAGACACTCACTATCACACTCTATCACTCTCTGACACTCTCTGACACTCACTATCACTCTCTGACACTCTCTGACACTCTCAGACACTCACTATCACTCTCTGACACTCTCTGACACTCTCAGACACTCACTATCACTCTCTATCACTCTCTGACACTCCCAGACACTCACTATCACTCTCTGACATTCTCTGACACTCACTATCACTCTCTATCACTCTCTGACACTCCCAGACACTCACTATCACTCTCTGACATTCTCTGACACTCACTATCACTCTCTGACACTCTCAGACACTCTCTGACACTCACTATCACTCTCTGACACTCTCTGACACTCACTATCACTCTCTGACACTCTCAGACACTCTCAGACACTCTCAGACACTCACTATCACTCTCTGACACTCTCAGACACTCACTATCACTCTCTATCACTCTCTGACACTCCCAGACACTCACTATCACTCTCTGACTTTCTCTGACACTCACTATCACTCTCTATCACTCTCTGACACTCTCTGAGACTCACTATCACTCTCTGACACTCTCTGACACTCACTATCACTCTCTGACACCTTCAGACACTCTCAGAAACTCACTATCACTCTCTGACACTCTCTGACACTCTCAGACACTCACTATCACTCTCTATCACTCTCTGACACTCTCTGACACTCTCTGACACTCTCAGACACTCTCAGACACTCACTATCACTCTCTGACACTCTCTGACACTCTCAGACACTCACTATCACTCTCTATCACTCTCTGACACTCCCAGACACTCACTATCACTCTCTGAAATTCTCTGACACTCACTATCACTCTCTATCACTCTCTGACACTCTCTGACACTCACTATCACTCTCTGACACTCTCAGACACTCTCAGACACTCACTATCACTCTCTGACACTCTCTGACACTCTCAGACACTCACTATCACTCTCTATCACTCTCTGACACTTCCAGACACTCACTATCACTCTCTATCACTCTCTGACACTCCCAGACACTCACTATCACTCTCTGACATTCTCTGACACTCGCTATCACTCACTGACACTCTCAGACACTCTCAGACACTCACTATCACTCTCTGACACTCTCTGACACTCTCAGACACTCACTATCACTCTCTATCACTCTCTGACACTCCCAGACACTCACTATCACTCTCTGACATTCTCTGACACTCACTATCACTCTCTGGCACTCACTATCACTCTTTGACACTCTCTGACACTCTCTGACACTCACTATCACTCTCTGACACTCTCTGACACTCACTATCACTCTCTGAAACTCTCTGGCACTCTCAGACACTCACTATCACTCTCTGACACTCTCTGACACTCTCTGACACTCACTATCACTCTCTGACACTCTCAGACACTCTCAGACACTCACTATCACTTTCTATCACTCTCTGGCGCTCTCTGACACTCACTATCACTCTCTGACACTCTCAGACACTCACTATCACTCTCTGTCTCTCTCTGACACTCCCAGACACTCACTATCACTCTCTGGCATTCTCTGACACTCACTATCACTCTCTATCACTCTCTGACACTCTCTGACACTCACTATCACTCTCTGACACTCTCTGACACTCTCTGACACTCACTATCACTCTCTGACACTCTCAGACACTCTCAGACACTCACTATCACTCTCTGACACTCTCTGACACTCTCAGACACTCACTATCACTCTCTATCACTCTCTGACACTCTCTGACACTCACTATCACTCTCTGACACTCTCTGACACTCTCAGACACTCACTATCACTCTCTGACACTCTCTGACACTCTCAGACACTGACTATCACTCTCTATCACTCTCTGACACTCCCAGACACGCACTATCACTCTCTGACATTCTCTGACACTCACTATCACTCTCTATCACTCTCTGACACTCCCAGACACTCACTATCACTCTCTGACATTCTCTGACACTCACTATCACTCTCTGACACTCTCAGACACTCTCTGACACTCACTATCACTCTCTGACACTCTCTGACACTCACTATCACTCTCTGACACTCTCTGACACTCCCAGACACGCACTATCACTCTCTGACATTCTCTGACACTCACTATCACTCTCTATCACTCTCTGACACTCCCAGACACTCACTATCACTCTCTGACATTCTCTGACACTCGCTATCACTCACTGACACTCTCAGACACTCTCAGACACTCACTATCACTCTCTGACACTCTCAGACACTCTCAGACACTCACTATCACTCTCTATCACTCTCTGACACTCCCAGACACTCACTATCACTCTCTGACATTCTCTGACACTCACTATCACTCTCTGACACTCACTATCACTCTTTGACACTCTCTGACACTCTCTGACACTCACTATCACTCTCTGACACTCTCTGACACTCTCAGACACTCACTATCACTCTCTGAAACTCTCTGGCACTCTCAGACACTCACTATCACTCTCTGACACTCTCAGACACTCACTATCACTCTCTGACACTCTCAGACACTCACGACCACTCTCTGACACTCTCTATCACTGCCTATCACTCTCTGAAACTCTCTGACACTCTCAGAGACTCTCTATCACTCTCTCTCACTCTTTATCACTCTTTGACACACTCTGACACTCACTGACACTCACTATCACTCTCTATCACTCTCTGAAACTCTCTGACACTCTCTGACACTCACTATCACTCTATGACACTCTCAGACACTCTCAGACACTCACTATCACTCTCTGACACTCTCTGACACTCTTAGACACTCACTATCACTCTCTATCACTCTCTGACACTCTCTGACACTCACTATCACTCTCTGACACTCTCAGACACTCTCTCTCACTCTTTATCACTCTTTGACACATTCTGACACTCTCTGACACTCACTATCACTCTCTGACACTCTCTGACACTCTCAGACACTCACTATCACTCTGACACTCTCAGACACTCACTATCACTCTGACACTCTCAGACACTCACTATCACTCTCTGACACTCTCTGACACTCTCAGACACTCACTATCACTCTCTATCACTCTCTGACACTCTCTGACACTCACTATCACTCTCTGACACTCTCAGACACTCTCTGACACTCACTATCACTCTCTGACACTCTCTGACACTCACTATCACTCTCTGACACTCTCAGACACTCTCAGACACTCTCAGACACTCACTATCACTCTCTGACACTCTCAGACACTCACTATCACTCTCTATCACTCTCTGACACTCCCAGACACTCACTATCACTCTCTGACTTTCTCTGACACTCACTATCACTCTCTCTCACTCTCTGACACTCTCTGAGACTCACTATCACTCTCTGACACTCTCTGACACTCACTATCACTCTCTGACACCTTCAGACACTCTCAGAAACTCACTATCACTCTCTGACACTCTCTGACACTCTCAGACACTCACTATCACTCTCTATCACTCTCTGACACTCTCTGACACTCTCTGACACTCTCAGACACTCTCAGACACTCACTATCACTCTCTGACACTCTCTGACACTCTCAGACACTCACTATCACTCTCTATCACTCTCTGACACTCCCAGACACTCACTATCACTCTCTGAAATTCTCTGACACTCACTATCACTCTCTATCACTCTCTGACACTCTCTGACACTCACTATCACTCTCTGACACTCTCAGACACTCTCAGACACTCACTATCACTCTCTGACACTCTCTGACACTCTCAGACACTCACTATCACTCTCTATCACTCTCTGACACTTCCAGACACTCACTATCACTCTCTATCACTCTCTGACACTCCCAGACACTCACTATCACTCTCTGACATTCTCTGACACTCGCTATCACTCACTGACACTCTCAGACACTCTCAGACACTCACTATCACTCTCTGACACTCTCTGACACTCTCAGACACTCACTATCACTCTCTATCACTCTCTGACACTCCCAGACACTCACTATCACTCTCTGACATTCTCTGACACTCACTATCACTCTCTGGCACTCACTATCACTCTTTGACACTCTCTGACACTCTCTGACACTCACTATCACTCTCTGACACTCTCTGACACTCACTATCACTCTCTGAAACTCTCTGGCACTCTCAGACACTCACTATCACTCTCTGACACTCTCTGACACTCTCTGACACTCACTATCACTCTCTGACACTCTCAGACACTCTCAGACACTCACTATCACTTTCTATCACTCTCTGGCGCTCTCTGACACTCACTATCACTCTCTGACACTCTCAGACACTCACTATCACTCTCTGTCTCTCTCTGACACTCCCAGACACTCACTATCACTCTCTGGCATTCTCTGACACTCACTATCACTCTCTATCACTCTCTGACACTCTCTGACACTCACTATCACTCTCTGACACTCTCTGACACTCTCTGACACTCACTATCACTCTCTGACACTCTCAGACACTCTCAGACACTCACTATCACTCTCTGACACTCTCTGACACTCTCAGACACTCACTATCACTCTCTATCACTCTCTGACACTCTCTGACACTCACTATCACTCTCTGACACTCTCTGACACTCTCAGACACTCACTATCACTCTCTGACACTCTCTGACACTCTCTGACACTCTCAGACACTGACTATCACTCTCTATCACTCTCTGACACTCCCAGACACGCACTATCACTCTCTGACATTCTCTGACACTCACTATCACTCTCTATCACTCTCTGACACTCCCAGACACTCACTATCACTCTCTGACATTCTCTGACACTCACTATCACTCTCTGACACTCTCAGACACTCTCTGACACTCACTATCACTCTCTGACACTCTCTGACACTCACTATCACTCTCTGACACTCTCTGACACTCCCAGACACGCACTATCACTCTCTGACATTCTCTGACACTCACTATCACTCTCTATCACTCTCTGACACTCCCAGACACTCACTATCACTCTCTGACATTCTCTGACACTCGCTATCACTCACTGACACTCTCAGACACTCTCAGACACTCACTATCACTCTCTGACACTCTCTGACACTCTCAGACACTCACTATCACTCTCTATCACTCTCTGACACTCCCAGACACTCACTATCACTCTCTGACATTCTCTGACACTCACTATCACTCTCTGACACTCACTATCACTCTTTGACACTCTCTGACACTCTCTGACACTCACTATCACTCTCTGACACTCTCTGACACTCTCAGACACTCACTATCACTCTCTGAAACTCTCTGGCACTCTCAGACACTCACTATCACTCTCTGACACTCTCAGACACTCACTATCACTCTCTGACACTCTCAGACACTCACGACCACTCTCTGACACTCTCTATCACTGCCTATCACTCTCTGAAACTCTCTGACACTCTCAGAGACTCTCTATCACTCTCTCTCACTCTTTATCACTCTTTGACACACTCTGACACTCACTGACACTCACTATCACTCTCTATCACTCTCTGAAACTCTCTGACACTCTCTGACACTCACTATCACTCTATGACACTCTCAGACACTCTCAGACACTCACTATCACTCTCTGACACTCTCTGACACTCTTAGACACTCACTATCACTCTCTATCACTCTCTGACACTCTCTGACACTCACTATCACTCTCTGACACTCTCAGACACTCTCTCTCACTCTTTATCACTCTTTGACACATTCTGACACTCTCTGACACTCACTATCACTCTCTGACACTCTCTGACACTCTCAGACACTCACTATCACTCTGACACTCTCAGACACTCACTATCACTCTGACACTCTCAGACACTCACTATCACTCTCTGACACTCTCTGACACTCTCAGACACTCACTATCACTCTCTATCACTCTCTGACACTCCCAGACACTCACTATCACTCTCTGACATTCTCTGACACTCACTATCACTCTCTGACACTCACTATCACTCTTTGACACTCTCTGACACTCTCTGACACTCACTATCACTCTCTGACACTCTCTGACACTCTCAGACACTCACTATCACTCTCTGAAACTCTCTGGCACTCTCAGACACTCACTATCACTCTCTGACACTCTCAGACACTCACTATCACTCTCTGACACTCTCAGACACTCACGACCACTCTCTGACACTCTCTATCACTGCCTATCACTCTCTGAAACTCTCTGACACTCTCAGACACTCTCTATCACTCTCCCTCACTCTTTATCACTCTTTGACACACTCTGACACTCTCTGACACTCACTATCACTCTCTATCACTCTCTGAAACTCTCTGACACTCTCTGACACTCACTATCACTCTATGACACTCTCAGACACTCTCAGACACTCACTATCACTCTCTCACACTCTCTGACACTCTTAGACACTCACTATCACTCTCTATCACTCTCTGACACTCTCTGACACTCACTATCACTCTCTGACACTCTCAGACACTCTCTCTCACTCTTTATCACTCTTTGACACATTCTGACACTCTCTGACACTCACTATCACTCTCTGACACTCTCTGACACTCTCAGACACTCACTATCACTCTGACACTCTCAGACACTCACTATCACTCTGACACTCTCAGACACTCACTATCACTCTCTGACACTCTCAGACACTCACTACCACTCTCTGACACTCTCTGACACTCTCTATCACTGCCTATCACTCTCTGAAACTCTCTGACACACTCTGACACTCTCTGACACTCTCAGACACTCTCTATCACTCTATCTCACTCTTTATCACTCTTTGACACACTCTGACACTCTCTGACACTCACTATCACTCTCTGACACTCTCTGACACTCACTATCACTCTCTGACACTCTCTGACACTCTCTGACACTCTCAGACACTCACTACCACTCTCTGACACTCTCTGACACTCTCTATCACTGCCTATCACTCTCTGAAACTCTCTGACACACTCTGACTCTCTCTGACACTCTCAGACACTCTCTATCACTCTCTCTCTCACTCTTTATCACGCTTTGACACACTCTGACACTCTCTGACACTCACTATCACTCTCTGACACTCTCTGACACTCACTATCACTCTCTGACACTCTCTGACACTCTCTGACACTCACTATCACCCTCTGACTCTCTCAGACACTCTCTCTCACTCTTTATGACTCTTTGACACATTCTGACACTCTCTGACACTCACTATCACTCTCTGACACTCTCTGACACTCACTATCACTCTCTGACACTCACTATCACTCTCAGACACTCACTACCACTCTCTGACACTCTCTATCACTGCCTATCACTCTCTGAAACTCTCTGACACACTCTGACACTCTCTGACACTCTCAGACACTCTCTATCACTCTCTCTCACTCTTTATCACTCTTTGACACACTCTGACACTCTCTGACACTCACTATCACTCTCTGTCACTCTCTGACACTCTCTGACAATCTCTGACACTCTCTATCACTCTCTGACACTCTCAGACACTCACTATCACTCTCTGACACTCTCTGACACTCTCAGACACTCACTATCACTCTCTATCACTCTCTGACACTCTCTGACACTCACTATCACTCTCTGACACTCTCTGACACTCTCAGACACTCACTATCACTCTCTATCACTCTCTGACACACTCTGACACTCACTATCACTCTCTGACACTCTCAGACACTCTCTCTCACTCTTTATCACTCTTTGACACACTCTGACACTCTCTGACACTCACTATCACTCTCTGACGCTCTCTGACACTCTCTGACACTCACTATCACTCTCTGATACTCTCTGACACTCTCTATCACTGCCTATCACTCTCTGAAACTCTCTGACACACTCTGACACTCTCAGACACTCTCTATCACTCTCTCTCACTCTTTATCACTCTTTGACACACTCTGACACTCTCTGACACTCACTATCACTCTCTGACATTCTCTGACACTCTCTGACACTCACTATCACTCTCTGACACTCACTATAACTCTCTGACACTCTCTGATACTCTCAGACACTCACTATCACTCTCTATCACTCTCTGACACTCTCTGACACTCTCTGACACTCACTATCACTCTCTGACACTCTCTGACACTCTCAGACACTCACTATCACTCTCTATCACTCTCTGACACTCTCTGACACTCACTATCACTCTCTGACACTCTCAGACACTCTCTCTCACTCTTTATCACTCTTTGACACACTCTGACACTCTCTGACACTCACTATCACTCTCTGACACTCTCTGACACTCACTATCACTCTCTGACACTCTCTGACACTCTCTATCACTGCCTATCACTCTCTGAAACTCTCTGACACACTCTGACACTCTCAGACACTCACTATCACTCTCTGACATTCTCTGACACTCTCTGACACTCACTATCACTCTCTGACATTCTCTGACACTCTCAGACACTCACTATCACTCTCTGACATTCTCTGACACTCTCTGACACTCACTATCACTCTCTGACACTCTCAGACACTCTCTCTCACTCTTTATCACTCTTTGACACATTCTGACACTCTCTGACACTCACTATCACTCTCTGACACTCTCTGACACTCTCAGACACTCACTATCACTCTCTGACACTCTCAGACACTCACTATCACTCTCTGACACTCTCTGACACTCTCAGACACTCACTACCACTCTCTGACACTCTCAGACACTCACTACCACTCTCTGACACTCTCTGACACTCTCTATCACTGCCTATCACTCTCTGAAACTCTCTGACACACTCTGACACTCTCTGACACTCTCAGACACTCTCTATCACTCTCTCTCACTCTTTATCACTCTTTGACACACTCTGACACTCTCTGACATTCACTATCACTCTCTGACACTCTCTGACACTCACTATCACTCTCTGACACTCTCTGACACTCTCTGACACTCACTATCACTCTCTGACACACTCAGACTCTCTCTCTCATTCTTTATCACTCTTTGACACATTCTGACACTCTGTGACACTCACTATCACTCTCTGACACTCTCTGACACTCTCTGACACTCACTATCACTCTCTGACACTCACTATCACTCTCTGACACTCTCAGACACTCTCAGACACTCACGACCACTCTCTGACACTCTCTGACACTCTCAGACACTCACTACCACTCTCTGACACTCTCTGACAATCTCTATCACTGCCTATCACTCTCTGAAACTCTCTGACACACTCTGACACTCTCTGACACTCTCAGACACTCTCTATCACTCTCTCTCACTCTTTATCACTCTTTGACACACTCTGAGACTCTCTGACACTCACTATCACTCTCTGACACTCTCTGACACTCTCTGACACTCACTATCACTCTCTGACACTCTCAGACACTCACTATCACTCTCTGACACTCTCTGACACTCTCAGACACTCACTATCACTCTCTATCACTCTCTGACACTCTCTGACACTCACAGACACTCACTATCACTCTCTATCACTCTCTGACACTCTCTGACACTCACTATCACTCTCTGACATTCTCAGACACTCTCTCTCACTCTTTATCACTCTTTGACACACTCTGACACTCTCTGACACTCACTATCACTCTCTGACACTCTCTGACACTCTCTGACACTCACTATCACTCTCTGACACTCTCAGACACTCACTATCACTCTCTATCACTCTCTGACACTCTCTGACACTCTCTGACACTCTCTGACACTCACTATCACTCTCTGACACTCTCTGACACTCTCTGACACTCACTATCACTCTCTGACACTCTCAGACACTCACTATCACTCTCTATCACTCTCTGACACTCTCTGACACTCACTATCACTCTCTGACACTCTCTGACACTCTCTGACAGTCTCAGACACACACTATCACTCTCTATCACTCTGACACTCTCAGACACTCACGACCACTCTCTGACACTCTCTGACACTCTCAGACACTCACTACCACTCTCTGACACTCTCTGACACTCTCTATCACTGCCTATCACTCTCTGAAACTCTCTGACACACTCTGACACTCTCTGACACTCTCAGACACTCTCTATCACTCTCTCTCACTCTTTATCACTCTTTGACACACTCTGAGACTCTCTGACACTCACTATCACTCTCTGACACTCTCTGACACTCTCTGACACTCACTATCACTCTCTGACACTCTCAGACACTCACTATCACTCTCTGACACTCTCTGACACTCTCAGACACTCACTATCACTCTCTATCACTCTCTGACACTCTCTGACACTCACAGACACTCACTATCACTCTCTATCACTCTCTGACACTCTCTGACACTCACTATCACTCTCTGACATTCTCAGACACTCTCTCTCACTCTTTATCACTCTTTGACACACTCTGACACTCTCTGACACTCACTATCACTCTCTGACACTCTCTGACACTCTCTGACACTCACTATCACTCTCTGACACTCTCAGACACTCACTATCACTCTCTATCACTCTCTGACACTCTCTGACACTCTCTGACACTCTCTGACACTCACTATCACTCTCTGACACTCTCTGACACTCTCTGACACTCACTATCACTCTCTGACACTCTCAGACACTCACTATCACTCTCTATCACTCTCTGACACTCTCTGACACTCACTATCACTCTCTGACACTCTCTGACACTCTCTGACACTCTCAGACACACACTATCACTCTCTATCACTCTGACACTCTCTGACACTCACTATCACTCTCTGACACTCTCTGACACTCTCTGACACTCACTATCACTCTCTGACACTCTCTGACACTCTCTATCACTGCCTATCACTCTCTGACACTCTCTGACACTCACTATCACTCTCTGACACTCTATGACACTCTCTGACACTCACTATCACTCTCTGACACTCTCTGACACTCTCTGACACTCACTATCACTCTCTGACACTCTCTGACACTCTCTATCACTGTCTATCACTCTCTGACACTCTCTGACACTCTCAGACACTCACTATCACTCTCTATCACTCTGACACTCTCTGACACTCACTATCACTCTCTGACACTCTCTGACACTCTCTGACACTCACTATCACTCTCTGACACTCTCTGGCACTCTCTATCACTGCCTATCACTCTCTGACACTCTCTGACACTCACTATCACTCTCTATCACTCTGACACTCTCTGACACTCACTATCACTCTCTGACACTCTCTGACACTCTCTGACACTCACTATCACTCTCTGACACTCTCTGACACTCTCTGACACTCACTATCACTCTCTGACACTCTCTGACACTCTCTATCACTGCCTATCACTCTCTGACACTCTCTGACACTCACTATCACTCTCTATCACTCTGACACTCTCTGACACTCACTATCACTCTCTGACACTCTCTGACACTCTCTGACACTCACGACCACTCTCTGACACTCTCTGACACTCTCAGACACTCACTACCACTCTCTGACACTCTCTGACACTCTCTATCACTGCCTATCACTCTCTGAAACTCTCTGACACACTCTGACACTCTCTGACACTCTCAGACACTCTCTATCACTCTCTCTCACTCTTTATCACTCTTTGACACACTCTGAGACTCTCTGACACTCACTATCACTCTCTGACACTCTCTGACACTCTCTGACACTCACTATCACTCTCTGACACTCTCTGACACTCACTATCACTCTCTGACACTCTCTGACACTCTCAGACACTCACTATCACTCTCTATCACTCTCTGACACTCTCTGACACTCACAGACACTCACTATCACTCTCTATCACTCTCTGACACTCTCTGACACTCACTATCACTCTCTGACATTCTCAGACACTCTCTCTCACTCTTTATCACTCTTTGACACACTCTGACACTCTCTGACACTCACTATCACTCTCTGACACTCTCTGACACTCTCTGACACTCACTATCACTCTCTGACACTCTCAGACACTCACTATCACTCTCTATCACTCTCTGACACTCTCTGACACTCACTATCACTCTCTGACACTCTCTGACACTCTCTGACACTCTCAGACACACACTATCACTCTCTATCACTCTGACACTCTCTGACACTCACTATCACTCTCTGACACTCTCTGACACTCTCTGACACTCACTATCACTCTCTGACACTCTCTGACACTCTCTATCACTGCCTATCACTCTCTGACACTCTCTGACACTCACTATCACTCTCTGACACTCTATGACACTCTCTGACACTCACTATCACTCTCTGACACTCTCTGACACTCTCTGACACTCACTATCACTCTCTGACACTCTCTGACACTCTCTATCACTGTCTATCACTCTCTGACACTCTCTGACACTCTCAGACACTCACTATCACTCTCTATCACTCTGACACTCTCTGACACTCACTATCACTCTCTGACACTCTCTGACACTCTCTGACACTCACTATCACTCTCTGACACTCTCTGGCACTCTCTATCACTGCCTATCACTCTCTGACACTCTCTGACACTCACTATCACTCTCTATCACTCTGACACTCTCTGACACTCACTATCACTCTCTGACACTCTCTGACACTCTCTGACACTCACTATCACTCTCTGACACTCTCTGACACTCTCTGACACTCACTATCACTCTCTGACACTCTCTGACACTCTCTATCACTGCCTATCACTCTCTGACACTCTCTGACACTCACTATCACTCTCTATCACTCTGACACTCTCTGACACTCACTATCACTCTCTGACACTCTCTGACACTCTCTGACACTCACTATCACTCTCTGACACTCTCTGACACTCTCTGACACTCACTATCACTCTCTGACACTCTCTGACACTCTCTATCACTGCCTATCACTCTCTGACACTCTCAGACACTCTCAGACACTCTCAGACACTCACTATCACTCTCTATCACTCTGACACTCTCTGACACTCACTATCACTCTCTGACACTCTCTGACACTCTCTGACACTCAGTATCACTCTCTGACACTCTCTGACACTCTCTATCACTGCCTATCACTCTCTGACACTCTCTGACACTCTCTGACACTCTCAGACACTCACTATCACTCTCTATCACTCTGACACTCTCAGACACTCACTATCACTCTCTATCACTCTGACACTCTCTGACACTCACTATCACTCTCTGACACTCTCTGACACTCTCTGACACTCACTATCACTCTCTGACACTCTCTGACACTCTCTATCACTGCCTATCACTCTCTGACACTCTCAGACACTCTCAGACACTCTCAGACACTCTCAGACACTCACTATCACTCTCTATCACTCTGACACTCTCAGACACTCAGTATCACTCTCTATCACTCTCTGACACTCTCTGACACTCACTATCACTCTCTGACACTCTCTGACACTCTCTGATACTCTCAGACACTCACTATCACTCTCTATCACTCTGACACTCTCTGACACTCACTATCACTCTCTGACACTCTCTGACACTCTCTGACACTCACTATCACTCTCTGACACTCTCTGACACTCTCTATCACTGCCTATCACTCTCTGACACTCTCAGAGACTCTCAGACACTCTCAGACACTCTCAGACACTCACTATCACTCTCTATCACTCTGACACTCTCTGACACTCACTATCACTCTCTGACACTCTCTGACACTCTCTGACACTCACTATCACTCTCTGACACTCTCTGACACTCTCTATCAATGCCTATCACTCTCTGACACTCTCAGACACTCTCAGACACTCTCAGACACTCACTATCACTCTCTATCACTCTGACACTCTCTGACACTCACTATCACTCTCTGACACTCTCTGACACTCTCTGACACTCACTATCACTCTCTGACACTCTCTGACACTCTCTATCACTGCCTATCACTCTCTGACACTCTCAGACACCCTCAGACACTCACTATCACTCTCTATCACTCTGACACTCTCTGACACTCACCATCACTCTCTGACACTCTCTGACACTCTCTGACACTCACTATCACTCTCTGACACTCTCTGACTCTCTCTATCACTGCCTATTACTTTCTGACACTCTCAGACACTCTCAGACACTCTCAGACACTCACTATCACTCTCGATCACTCTGACACTCTCTGACACTCACTATCACTCTCTGACACTCTCAGACACTCTCAGACACTCACTATCACTCTCTGACACTCTCTGACACTCTCAGACACTCACTATCACTCTCTATCACTCTCTGACACTCTCTGACACTCACTATCACTCTCTGACACTCTCTGACACTCACTATCACTCTCTGACACTCTCTGACTCTCTCTATCACTGCCTATCACTTTCTGACACTCTCAGACACTCTCAGACACTCACTATCACTCTCTATCACTCTCTGACACTCTCTGACACTCACTATCACTCTCTGACACTCTCAGACACTCTCAGACACTCTCAGACACTCACTATCACTCTCTGACACACTCAGACACTCACTGTCACTCTCTATCACACTCTGACACTCCCAGACACTCACTATCACTCTCTGACATACTCTGACACTCACTATCACTCTCTATCACTCTCTGACACTCTCTGACACTCACTATCGCTCTCTGACACTCTCAGACACTCTCAGACACTCACTATCACTCTCTGACATTCTCAGACAATCACTATCACTCTCTATCACTCTCTGACACTCCCAGACACTCACTATAACTCTCTGACATTCTCTGACACTCACTATCACTCACTGACACTCTCAGACACTCTGAGACACTCACTATCACTCTCTGACACTCTCTGACACTCTCTGACACTCACTATCACTCTCTATCACTCTCTGACACTCCCAGACACTCACTATCACTCTCTGACATTCTCTGACACTCACTAACACTCTCTGACACTCACTATCACTCTCTGACACTCTCTGACACTCTCAGACACTCACTATCACTCTCTGACACTCTCAGACACTCACTATCACTCTCTGACACTCTCAGACACTCACTATCACTCTCTGGCACTCTCAGACACTCACTATCACTCTCTGACACTCTCAGACACTCACTACCACTCTCTGACACTCTCTGACACTCTCTATCACTGCCTATCACTCTCTGAAACTCTCTGACACACTCTGACACTCTCTGACACTCTCAGACACTCTCTATCACTCTCTCTCACTCTCTATCACTCTTTGACACACTCTGACACTCTCTGACTCTCTCAGACACTCTGACACTCTCTGAAACTCTCAATCACTCTCTGACACTGTCTGACACTCTCAGACACACTCTGACACACTCGGTCAGTTTTTGACAGTCTCAGACACTCTCTATCACTCTCTATCACTCTCTGACACACTCTGACAATCTCTGACACTCTCAAACACTCTCTATCACTCATTATCACTCTCTGACACTCTCTGACACTCTCAGACAATCTCTGACACTTTCTATCAGTGTCTGACAATCTCTGACACTCTCTGACACTCTATTACTCTCTGACACTCTCTGACATACTCTGACACACTCTGACAATCTCTGACACTCTGAGACACTCTCTATCGCTCTCTGACACACTCTGACAATCTCTGACAATCTCAGACTCTCTCAGACAGTCTCTATCGCTCTCTGACACTCTCTGACACCCTCTGACACTCTCAAACACACTAATCACTCTCTGACACTCTCTGACACTCTCAGACACTCTCAGACAATCTCTGACACGATCACTCTCTGACACACTCTAACACTCTCTGACACTCTCTGACACACTCTAACACTCTCTGACACTCTCAGACAATCTCTATCACTCTCTGTCACTCTCTGACACACTCTGACAGTCTCTGACACACTAAGACTCTTGCAGACACTCTCATACACTCTCTCACTCTCTGACACTCTGTGACACTCTCTATCATTCTCTATCACTCTCTGACACACTCTGACACTCTCTGACAGTCTCTGACACTCTCTATCACTCTCTGTCACACTCTAACAATCTCTGACACTCTCTGACACTCTCTATCACTCTCTGACACACTCTGACAGTCTCTGACACACTAAGATTCTTGCAGGCACTCTCAGACACTCTCTCACTCTCTAACACTCTGTGACACTCTCTATCATTCTGTATCACTCTCTGTCACTCTCTGAAAATCTGTATCACTCTCTGACACTCTCTGACACTCTCTATCACTCAATGACACTCTCTGACACACTCTATCACTCTCTATCACTCTCTGACACTCTGTGACACTCTCAGACACTTTCCGACACTCTCAGACACTCTATATCACTCTCTGACACTCTCTGACACTCTCTATCACTCTCTATCACTCTCTGACACACTCTGACACACTCTGACACTCTCTGACACACTCTGACACTCTCTATCACTCTCTGTCACTCTCTGACACACTCTGACAATATCTGACACTCTCAGACACTCTCAGACACTCTCTATCACTCGCTGACACTTGCTAACACTCTCAGACACTCTCAGACACACTCTATCACTCTCTGACACTCTCTGACACTCTCAGACACTCACTATCACTCTCTATCACTCTCTGACACTCTCTGACACTCACTATCACTCTCTGACACTCTCTGACACTCACTATCACTCTCTGACACTCTCTGACTCTCTCTATCACTGCCTATCACTTTCTGACACTCTCAGACACTCTCAGACACTCACTATCACTCTCTATCACTCTCTGACACTCTCTGACACTCACTATCACTCTCTGACAATCTCTGACACTCACTATCACTCTCTGACACTCTCTGACTCTCTCTATCACTGCCTATAACTTTCTGACACTCTCAGACACTCTCAGACACTCACTATCACTCTCTATCACTCTCTGACACTCTCTGACACTCTCAGACACTCTCAGACACTCACTATCACTCTCTGACACACTCAGACACTCACTGTCACTCTCTATCACACTCTGACACTCCCAGACACTCACTATCACTCTCTGACATACTCTGACACTCACTATCACTCTCTATCACTCTCTGACACTCTCTGACACTCACTATCGCTCTCTGACACTCTCAGACACTCTCAGACACTCACTATCACTCTCTGACATTCTCAGACAATCACTATCACTCTCTATCACTCTCTGACACTCCCAGACACTCTCTATCACTCTCTGACACTCCCAGACACTCACTATCACTCTCTGACATTCTCTGACACTCACTATCACTCACTGACACTCTCAGACACTCTGAGACACTCACTATCACTCTCTGACACTCTCTGACACTCTCTGACACTCACTATCACTCTCTATCACTCTCTGACACTCCCAGACACTCACTATCACTCTCTGACATTCTCTGACACTCACTAACACTCTCTGACACTCACTATCACTCTCTGACACTCTCTGACACTCTCAGACACTCACTATCACTCTCTGACACTCTCAGACACTCACTATCACTCTCTGACACTCTCAGACACTTACTATCACTCTCTGGCACTTTCAGACACTCACTATCACTCTCTGACACTCTCAGACACTCACTACCACTCTCTGACACTCTCTGACACTCTCTATCACTGCCTATCACTCTCTGAAACTCTCTGACACACTCTGACACTCTCTGACACTCTCAGACACTCTCTATCACTCTCTCTCACTCTTTATCACTCTTTGACACACTCTGACACTCTCTGACTCTCTCAGACACTCTGACACTCTCTGAAACTCTCAATCACTCTCTGACACTGTCTGACACTCTCAGACACACTCTGACACACTCGGTCAGTTTTTGACAGTCTCAGACACTCTCTATCACTCTCTATCACTCTCTGACACACTCTGACAATCTCTGACACTCTCAAACACTCTCTATCACTCATTATCACTCTCTGACACTCTCTGACACTCTCAGACAATCTCTGACACTTTCTATCAGTGTCTGACAATCTCTGACACTCTCTGACACTCTATTACTCTCTGACACTCTCTGACATACTCTGACACACTCTGACAATCTCTGACACTCTGAGACACTCTCTATCGCTCTCTGACACACTCTGACAATCTCTGACAATCTCAGACTCTCTCAGACACTCTCTATCGCTCTCTGACACTCTCTGACACCCTCTGACACTCTCAAACACACTAATCACTCTCTGACACTCTCTGACACTCTCAGACACTCTCAGACAATCTCTGACACGATCACTCTCTGACACACTCTAACACTCTCTGACACTCTCTGACACACTCTAACACTCTCTGACACTCTCAGACAATCTCTATCACTCTCTGTCACTCTCTGACACACTCTGACAGTCTCTGACACACTAAGACTCTTGCAGACACTCTCATACACTCTCTCACTCTCTGACACTCTGTGACACTCTCTATCATTCTCTATCACTCTCTGACACACTCTGACACTCTCTGACAGTCTCTGACACTCTCTATCACTCTCTGTCACACTCTAACAATCTCTGACACTCTCTGACACTCTCTATCACTCTCTGACACACTCTGACAGTCTCTGACACACTAAGATTCTTGCAGGCACTCTCAGACACTCTCTCACTCTCTAACACTCTGTGACACTCTCTATCATTCTGTATCACTCTCTGTCACTCTCTGAAAATCTGTATCACTCTCTGACACTCTCTGACACTCTCTATCACTCAATGACACTCTCTGACACACTCTATCACTCTCTATCACTCTCTGACACTCTGTGACACTCTCAGACACTTTCCGACACTCTCAGACACTCTATATCACTCTCTGACACTCTCTGACACTCTCTATCACTCTCTGTCACTCTCTGACACACTCTGACAATATCTGACACTCTCAGACACTCTCAGACACTCTCTATCACTCGCTGACACTTGCTAACACTCTCAGACACTCTCAGACACACTCAATCACTCTCTGACTCTCTGTGACATACTCTGACACTCTCTGACACTCTCTGACACACTCTATCACTCTCTATCACTCTCTGACACTCTCTGACACACTTTGACACTCTCTGACACTCTCTGACACTCTCAGACACACTCTATCACTCTCTGACACTCTGTGACATACTCTGACACTCTCTGTCACTCTCAGACACTCTCTATCACTCTCTAACACTTTCTATCACTCTCTGACACACTCCATCAGTCAATGACACTCTCTTGCATTCTCTATCACTCCCTATCACTCTCGGACACCGTCTGACAGTCTCTGACACTCTCAGACACTCTCAGACCTTCTCAGATACTCTCTGTCACTCTCTGACACTAACTGACACTCTCAGATACTCTCTGTCACTCTCAGACACTCTCTATCACTCTCTTACATTCTCTATCACTCTCTGACACTCTGTATCACTGCCTATCAGTCTCTGAAACTCTCTGACACACACTGACACTCTGACACTCTCAGACACTCTCTATCACTCTCTATCACTCTTTAGCACTCTCTGCAACACTCTGATACTCTCTGACTCTCTCTGACTGTCTCAGACACTCTCTGACACTCTCTATCACTCTCTGACACTATCTGACACTCTCTGACACACTCTGACACACTCGGTCAGACTCTGACAGTCTCAGACACTCTCTAACACTCTCTATCACTCTCTGACACACTCTGACAATCTCTGACACTCTCAGACACTGTCCATCACTCTCAGACACTCTGTCACTCTCAGACACTCTCTATCACTCTCTGACAATCTCTGACACTCTCTGACACTCTCTATCACTCTATGACACTCTCGATCACTCTCTATCACTCTCTGACACAGTCTGACACTCTCTGAAACTCTCAGACACTCTCTATCACTCTCTGACACACTCTGACAGTCTCTGACAATCTCAGACTCTCTCAGACACTCTCAGAGACTCTCTATCACTCTCTGAAACTCTCTATCTCTCTCTGACACTCTCTGACACTTTCTGACACTCTCTATCACTCTCTGACACTCTCTGACACTCTCTATCACTCTCTCCCACTCTCTGACACTCTCTGACACACTCTGACACTCTCTGACACTCTGAGAGACTCTCTGTCACTCTCTATCACTCTCTGACACACTCTGAAAATCTCTGACACTCTCAGACACTCTCAGACACTCTCTATCACTCTTTATCACTCTCTGACCCTCTCTGACGCTCTCTGACACACTCTATCGCTCTCTATCACTCTCTGACACTCTCAGACACTCTCTATCGCTCTTTATCACTCTGTGACACTCTCTGACACTCACTGAAAATCTCTGACTCTCTCAGACACTCTCTGAAACTCTCTATCACTCTGTGACACTATCTGACACTCTCTGACACTCTCAGACACTCTCTATCACTCGCTGACACTCGCTAACACTCTCAGACACTCTCAGACACACTCTATCACTCTCTGACACTCTGTGACATACTCTGACACTCTCTGACACTCTCTGACACTCTCTATCACTCTCTATCACTCTCTGACACTCTCTGACACACTTTGACACTCTCTGACACTCTCAAACACACTCTATCACTGTCTGACACTCTGTGACATACTCTGACACTCTCTGTCACTCTCAGACACTCTCTATCACTCTCCAACACTCTCCATCACTCCCTATCACTCTCGGACACTTTCTGACAGTCTCTGACACTCTCAGACACTCTCAGACCTTCTCAGATACTCTCTGTCACTCTCTGACACTAACTGACACTCTCAGATACTCTCTGTCACTCTCAGACAATCTCTATCACACTCTTACATTCTCTATCACTCTTTGACACTCTCGATCACTGCCGATCACTCTCTGAAACTCTCTGACACACTCTGACACTCTCTGACACTCTCAGACACTCTCTATCACTCTCTATCATTCTTTATCACTCTCTGACACACTCTGACACTCTCTGACTCTCTCTGACTCTCTCAGACACTCTCTGACACTCTCTATCACTCTCTGACACTATCTGACGCTCTCTGGCACACTCTGACACACTCGGTCAGTCACTGACAGTCTCAGACGCTCTCTATCACTCTCTGACAATCTCTGACACTCTCTGACACTCTCTATCTCTCTATGACACTCTCGATCACTCTCTATCAAACTCTGACACACTCTGACACTCTCTGAAACTCTCAGACGCTCTCTATCACTCTCTATCACTATCTGACACACTCTGACTTTCTCTGACAATCTCAGACTCTCTCAGACACTCACAGAGACTCTCTATCACTCTCTGACACTCTCTATCACTCTCTATCACTCTCTGACACTCTCTGACACACTCTGACTCTCTCTGACAATCTCTGAAACTCTCAGACACTCCCTAGCACACTCTATCACTCACTGACACTCTCTGAAACTCTCAGACACTCTCTATCACTCTCTCTCACTATCTGACAAACTCTGACAGTCTCCGACTACCTCAGACTCTCTCAGACACTCTCAGAGACTCTCTATCACTCTCTGACACTCTCTGACAATCTCTGACACTCTCTATCACTCTCTATCACTCTCTGACACTCTCTGACACACTCTGACACTCTCTGACACTCTGAGACACTCTCTGTCACTCTCTATCAATCTCTGACACACTCTGACAATCACTATCACTCTCTGACACTCTCTGACACTCTCAGACACTCACTATCACTCTCTGACACTCTCTGACACTCTCAGACACTCACTATCACTCTCTATCACTATCTGACACTCCCAGACACTCACTATCACTCTCTGACATTCTCTGACACTCTCTGACACTCACAATCACTCTCTGACACTCTCTGACACTCTCAGACACTCACTATCACTCTCTGACATTCTCTGACACTCTCAAACACTCACTATCACTCTCTGACACTCTCTGACACTCTCAGACACTCACTATCACTCTCTGACACTCTCAGACACTCACTATCACTCTCTGACACTCTCTGACACACTCAGACACTCACTATCACTCTCTATCACTCTCTGACACTCTCTGACACTCACTATCACTCTCTGACACTCTCCTGACACTCTCAGACACTCAATATCACTCTCTGACACTCTCTGACACTCTCAGACAATCACTATCACTCTCTGACACTCTCTGACACTCACAATCACTCTCTGACACTCTCTGACACTCTCAGACACTCACTATCACTCTCTGACATTCTCTGACACTCTCAAACACTCACTATCACTCTCTGACACTCTCTGACACTCTCAGACACTCACTATCACTCTCTGACACTCTCTGACACTCTCAGACACTCACTATCACTCTCTATCACTATCTGACACTCCCAGATACTCACTATCACTCTCTGACATTCTCTGACACTCTCTGACACTCACAATCACTCTCTGACACTCTCTGACACTCTCAGACACTCACTATCACTCTCTGACATTCTCTGACACTCTCAAACACTCACTATCACTCTCTGACACTCTCTGACACTCTCAGACACTCACTATCACTCTCTGACACTCTCAGACACTCACTATCACTCTCTGACACTCTCTGACACACTCAGACACTCACTATCACTCTCTATCACTCTCTGACACTCTCTGACACTCACTATCACTCTCTGACACTCTCCTGACACTCTCAGACACTCAATATCACTCTCTGACACTCTCTGACACTCTCAGACAATCACTATCACTCTCTGACACTCTCTGACACTCACAATCACTCTCTGACACTCTCTGACACTCTCAGACACTCACTATCACTCTCTGACATTCTCTGACACTCTCAAACACTCACTATCACTCTCTGACACTCTCTGACACTCTCAGACACTCACTATCACTCTCTGACACTCTCTGACACACTCAGACACTCACTATCACTCTCTATCACTCTCTAACACTCTCTGACACTCACTATCACTCTCTGACACTCTCTGACACTCTCAGACACTCACTATCACTCTCTGACACTCTCTGACACTCTCAGACAATCACTATCACTCTCTGACATTCTCTGACACTCTCAAACACTCACTATCACTCTCTGACACTCTCTGACACTCTCAGACACTCACTGTCACTCTCTGACACTCTCTGACACTCTCAGACACTCACTATCACTCTCTGACACTCTCAGACACTCACTCTCACTCTCTGACACTCTCTGACACTCACTATCACTCTCTGACACTCTCTGACTCTCTCAGACACTCTCTGACACTCTCTATCACTCTCTGACACTATCTGACGCTCTCTGGCACACTCTGACACACTCGGTCAGTCTCTGACAGTCTCAGACACTCTCTATCACTCTCCATCACTCTGTGACACACTCTGGCAATCTCTGACACTCTCAGACACTCTCTATCACTCTCTGACAATCTCTGACACTCTCTGACACTCTCTATCTCTCTATGACACTCTCGATCACTCTCTATCAAACTCTGACACACTCTGACACTCTCTGAAACTCTCAGACGCTCTCTATCACTCTCTATCACTATCTGACACACTCTGACTTTCTCTGACAATCTCAGACTCTCTCAGACACTCACAGAGACTCTCTATCACTCTCTGACACTCTCTATCACTCTCTATCACTCTCTGACACTCTCTGACACACTCTGACTCTCTCTGACACTCTCTGAAACTCTCAGACACTCCCTAGCACACTCTATCACTCACTGACACTCTCTGAAACTCTCAGACACTCTCTATCACTCTCTCTCACTATCTGACAAACTCTGACAGTCTCCGACTACCTCAGACTCTCTCAGACACTCTCAGAGACTCTCTATCACTCTCTGACACTCCCTATCACACTCTATCACTCTCTGACACTCTCTGACAATCTCTGACACTCTCTATCACTCTCTATCACTCTCTGACACTCTCTGACACACTCTGACACTCTCTGACACTCTGAGACACTCTCTGTCACTCTCTATCAATCTCTGACACACTCTGACAATCACTATCACTCTCTGACACTCTCTGACACGCTCAGACACTCACGATCACTCTCTGACACTCTCAGACACTCACTATCACTCTCTGACACTCTCAGACACTCTCTGACACTCACAATCACTCTCTGACACTCTCTGGCACTCTCAGACACTCACTATCACTCTCTGACATTCTCTGACACTCTCAAACACTCACTATCACTCTCTGACACTCTCAGACACTCACTATCACTCTCTGACACTCTCAGACACTCACTATCACTCTCTGACACTCTCAGACACTCTCTGACACTCACAATCACTCTCTGACACTCTCTGGCACTCTCAGACACTCACTATCACTCTCTGACATTCTCTGACACTCTCAAACACTCACTATCACTCTCTGGCACTCTCAGACACTCACTATCACTCTCTGACACTCTCAGACACTCTCAGACACTCACTATCACTCTCTGACACTCTCAGACACTCTCAGACACTCACTATCACTCTCTGACATTCTCTGACACTCTCAAACACTCACTATCACTCTCTGACACTCTCAGACACTCACTATCACTCTCTGACACTCTCAGACACTCTCAGACACTCACTATCACTCTCTGACACTCTCAGACACTCTCAGACACTCTCAGACACTCACTATCACTCTCTGACACTCTCTGACACTCTCAGACACTCACTATCACTCTCTATCACTCTCTGACACTCTCTGACACTCACTATCACTCTCTGACACTCTCTGACACTCACTATCACTCTCTGACATTCTCTGACACTCTCAAACACTCACTATCACTCTCTGACACTCTCAGACACTCACTATCACTCTCTGACACTCTCAGACACTCACTATCACTCTCTGACACTCTCAGACACTCTCTATCACTCTCTGACACTCTCAGACACTCTCTGACACTCACAATCACTCTCTGACACTCTCTGGCACTCTCAGACGCTCACTATCACTCTCTGACATTCTCTGACACTCTCAAACACTCACTATCACTCTCTGACACACTCAGACACTCACTATCACTCTCTGACACTCTCAGACACTCTCAGACACTCACTATCACTCTCTGACACTCTCAGACACTCTCAGACACTCACTGACACTCTCTGACATTCTCTGACACTCTCAAACACTCACGATCACTCTCTGACACTCTCTGACTCTCTCTATCACTGCCTATCACTTTCTGACACTCTCAGACACTCTCAGACACTCTCAGACACTCACTATCACTCTCTGACACTCTCTGACACTCTCAGACACTCACTATCACTCTCTATCACTCTCTGACACTCTCTGACACTCACTATCACTCTCTGACACTCTCTGACACTCACTATCACTCTCTGACACTCTCTGACTCTCTCTATCACTGCCTATCACTTTCTGACACTCTCAGACACTCTCAGACACTCTCAGACACTCACTATCACTCTCTATCACTCTCTGACACTCTCTGACACTCACTATCACTCTCTGACACTCTCAGACACTCTCAGACACTCACTATCACTCTCTGACACTCTCTGACACTCTCAGACACTCACTATCACTCTCTATCACTCTCTGACACTCTCTGACACTCACTATCACTCTCTGACACTCTCTGACACTCACTATCACTCTCTGACACTCTCTGACTCTCTCTATCACTGCCTATCACTTTCTGACACTCTCAGACACTCTCAGACACTCTCAGACACTCACTATCACTCTCTATCACTCTCTGACACTCTCAGACACTCTCAGACACTCTCAGACACTCACTATCACTCTCTGACATTCTCTGACACACTCAGACACTCACTGTCACTCTCTATCACACTCTGACACTCCCAGACACTCACTATCACTCTCTGACATTCTCTGACACTCACTATCACTCTCTATTACTCTCTGACACTCTCTGACACTCACTATCGCTCTCTGACACTCTCAGACACTCTCAGACACTCACTATCACTCTCTGACATTCTCAGACAATCACTATCACTCTCTATCACTCTCTGACACTCCCAGACACTCACTATCACTCTCTGACATTCTCTGACACTCACTATCACTCACTGACACTCTCAGACACTCTCAGACACTCACTATCACTCTCTGACACTCTCTGACACTCTCTGACACTCACTATCACTCTCTATCACTCTCTGACGCTCCCAGACACTCACTATCACTCTCTGACACTCTCTGACACTCTCTGACACTCACTATCACTCTCTATCACTCTCTGACACTCCCAGACACTCTCTATCACTCTCTGACACTCTCTATCACTCTCTATCACTCTCTGACACTTTCTGACACACTCTGACTCTCTCTGACACTCTCTGAAACTCTCAGACACTCCCTAGCACACTCTATCACTCACTGACACTCTCTGAAACTCTCAGACACTCTCTATCACTCTCTCTCACTATCTGACAAACTCTGACAGTCTCCGACAACCTCAGACTCTCTCAGACACTCTCAGAGACTCTCTATCACTCTCTGACACTCCCTATCACACTCTATCACTCTCTGACAATCTCTGACAATCTCTGACACTCTCTATCACTCTCTATCACTCTCTGACACTCTCTGACACACTCTGACACTCTCTGACACTCTGAGACACTCTCTGTCACTCTCTATCAATCTCTGACACACTCTGACAATCACTATCACTCTCTGACACTCTCTGACACTCTCAGACACTCACTATCACTCTCTGACACTCTCTGACACTCTCAGACACTCACTATCACTCTCTATCACTATCTGACACTCCCAGACACTCACTATCACTCTCTGACATTCTCTGACACTCTCTGACACTCACAATCACTCTCTGACACTCTCTGACACTCTCAGACACTCACTATCACTCTCTGACATTCTCTGACACTCTCAAACACTCACTATCACTCTCTGACACTCTCAGACACTCACTATCACTCTCTGACACTCTCTGACACACTCAGACACTCACTATCACTCTCTATCACTCTCTGACACTCTCTGACACTCACTATCACTCTCTGACACTCTCTGACACTCTCAGAAACTCACTATCACTCTCTGACACTCTCAGACAATCACTATCACTCTCTGACATTCTCTGACACTCTCAAACACTCACTATCACTCTCTGACACTCTCTGACACTCTCTGACACTCTCAGACACTCACTATCACTCTCTGACACTCTCAGACACTCACTCTCACTCTCTGACACTCTCTGACACTCACTATCACTCTCTGACACTCTCTGACACACTCAGACACTCACTATCACTCTCTGATACTCTCTGACACTCTCAGACTCTCACTATCACTCTCTATCACTCTCTGTCACTCTCTGACACTCACTATCACTCTCTGACACTCTCTGACACTCCCAGACACTCACAATCACTCTCTGACACTCTCTGACACTCTCAGACACTCACTATCACTCTCTGACATTCTCTGACACTCTCAAACACTCACTATCACTCTCTGACACTCTCTGACACTCTCAGACACTCACTGTCACTCTCTGACACTCTCTGACACTCTCAGACACCCACTATCACACTCTGACACTCTCAGACACTCACTATCACTCGCTGACACTCTCAGACACTCATTATGACTCTCTGACACTCTCTGACACCCTCAGACACTCACTATCACTCTCTGACACTCTCAGACACTCACTATCACTCTCTGACGCTCTCAGACACTCTCTGACACTCACAATCACTCTCTGACACTCTCTGGCACTCTCAGACACTCACTATCACTCTCTGACATTCTCTGACACTCTCAAACACTCACTATCACTCTCTGACACTCTCAGACACTCACTATCACTCTCTGACACTCTCTGACACTCTCTGACACTCTCAGACACTCACTATCACTCTCTATCACTCTCTGACACTCTCTGACACTCACTATCACTCTCTGACACTCTCTGACACTCACTATCACTCTCTGACACTCTCTGACTCTCTCTATCACTGCCTATCACTTTCTGACACTCTCAGACACTCTCAGACACTCTCAGACACTCACTATCACTCTCTATCACTCTCTGACACTCTCTGACACTCACTATCACTCTCTGACACTCTCAGACACTCACTATCACTCTCTATCACTCTCTGACACTCTCTGACACTCACTATCACTCTCTGACACTCTCTGACACTCACTATCACTCTCTGACACTCTCTGACTCTCTCTATCACTGCCTATCACTTTCTGACACTCTCAGACACTCTCAGACACTCTCAGACACTCACTATCACTCTCTATCACTCTCTGACACTCTCAGACACTCTCAGACACTCTCAGACACTCACTATCACTCTCTGACACTCTCTGACACACTCAGACACTCACTGTCACTCTCTATCACACTCTGACACTCCCAGACACTCACTATCACTCTCTGACATTCTCTGACACTCACTATCACTCTCTATCACTCTCTGACACTCTCTGACACTCACTATCGCTCTCTGACACTCTCAGACACTCTCAGACACTCACTATCACTCTCTGACATTCTCAGACAATCACTATCACTCTCTATCACTCTCTGACACTCCCAGACACTCACTATCACTCTCTGACATTCTCTGACACTCACTATCACTCACTGACACTCTCAGACACTCTCAGACACTCACTATCACTCTCTGACACTCTCTGACACTCTCTGACACTCACTATCACTCTCTATCACTCTCTGACGCTCCCAGACACTCACTATCACTCTCTGACACTCTCTGACACTCTCTGACACTCACTATCACTCTCTATCACTCTCTGACACTCCCAGACACTCTCTATCACTCTCTGACACTCTCTATCACTCTCTATCACTCTCTGACACTCTCTGACACACTCTGACTCTCTCTGACACTCTCTGAAACTCTCAGACACTCCCTAGCACACTCTATCACTCACTGACACTCTCTGAAACTCTCAGACACTCTCTATCACTCTCTCTCACTATCTGACAAACTCTGACAGTCTCCGACAACCTCAGACTCTCTCAGACACTCTCAGAGACTCTCTATCACTCTCTGACACTCCCTATCACACTCTATCACTCTCTGACAATCTCTGACAATCTCTGACACTCTCTATCACTCTCTATCACTCTCTGACACTCTCTGACACACTCTGACACTCTCTGACACTCTGAGACACTCTCTGTCACTCTCTATCAATCTCTGACACACTCTGACAATCACTATCACTCTCTGACACTCTCTGACACTCTCAGACACTCACTATCACTCTCTGACACTCTCTGACACTCTCAGACACTCACTATCACTCTCTATCACTATCTGACACTCCCAGACACTCACTATCACTCTCTGACATTCTCTGACACTCTCTGACACTCACAATCACTCTCTGACACTCTCTGACACTCTCAGACACTCACTATCACTCTCTGACATTCTCTGACACTCTCAAACACTCACTATCACTCTCTGACACTCTCAGACACTCACTATCACTCTCTGACACTCTCAGACACTCACTATCACTCTCTGACACTCTCTGACACACTCAGACACTCACTATCACTCTCTATCACTCTCTGACACTCTCTGACACTCACTATCACTCTCTGACACTCTCTGACACTCTCAGAAACTCACTATCACTCTCTGACACTCTCAGACAATCACTATCACTCTCTGACATTCTCTGACACTCTCAAACACTCACTATCACTCTCTGACACTCTCTGACACTCTCTGACACTCTCAGACACTCACTATCACTCTCTGACACTCTCAGACACTCACTCTCACTCTCTGACACTCTCTGACACTCACTATCACTCTCTGACACTCTCTGACACACTCAGACACTCACTATCACTCTCTGATACTCTCTGACACTCTCAGACTCTCACTATCACTCTCTATCACTCTCTGTCACTCTCTGACACTCACTATCACTCTCTGACACTCTCTGACACTCCCAGACACTCACAATCACTCTCTGACACTCTCTGACACTCTCAGACACTCACTATCACTCTCTGACATTCTCTGACACTCTCAAACACTCACTATCACTCTCTGACACTCTCTGACACTCTCAGACACTCACTGTCACTCTCTGACACTCTCTGACACTCTCAGACACCCACTATCACACTCTGACACTCTCAGACACTCACTATCACTCGCTGACACTCTCAGACACTCATTATGACTCTCTGACACTCTCTGACACCCTCAGACACTCACTATCACTCTCTGACACTCTCAGACACTCACTATCACTCTCTGACGCTCTCAGACACTCTCTGACACTCACAATCACTCTCTGACACTCTCTGGCACTCTCAGACACTCACTATCACTCTCTGACATTCTCTGACACTCTCAAACACTCACTATCACTCTCTGACACTCTCAGACACTCACTATCACTCTCTGACACTCTCTGACACTCTCTGACACTCTCAGACACTCACTATCACTCTCTATCACTCTCTGACACTCTCTGACACTCACTATCACTCTCTGACACTCTCTGACACTCACTATCACTCTCTGACACTCTCTGACTCTCTCTATCACTGCCTATCACTTTCTGACACTCTCAGACACTCTCAGACACTCTCAGACACTCACTATCACTCTCTATCACTCTCTGACACTCTCTGACACTCACTATCACTCTCTGACACTCTCAGACACTCACTATCACTCTCTGACGCTCTCAGACACTCTCTGACACTCACAATCACTCTCTGACACTCTCTGGCACTCTCAGACACTCACTATCACTCTCTGACATTCTCTGACACTCTCAAACACTCACTATCACTCTCTGACACTCTCAGACACTCTCAGACACTCACTATCACTCTCTGACACTCTCTGACACTCTCAGACACTCACTATCACTCTCTATCACTCTCTGACACTCTCTGACACTCACTATCACTCTCTGACACTCTCTGACACTCACTATCACTCTCTGACACTCTCTGACTCTCTCTATCACTGCCTATCACTTTCTGACACTCTCAGACACTCTCAGACACTCACTATCACTCTCTATCACTCTCTGACACTCTCTGACACTCACTATCACTCTCTGACACTCTCAGACACTCTCAGACACTCTCAGACACTCACTATCACTCTCTGACACTCTCTGACACACTCAGACACTCACTGTCACTCTCTATCACACTCTGACACTCCCAGACACTCACTATCACTCTCTGACATTCTCTGACACTCACTATCACTCTCTATCACTCTCTGACACTCTCTGACACTCACTATCGCTCTCTGACACTCTCAGACACTCTCAGACACTCACTATCACTCTCTGACATTCTCAGACAATCACTATCACTCTCTAGCACTCTCTGACACTCCCAGACACTCACTATCACTCTCTGACACTCACTATCACTCACTGACACTCTCAGACACTCTCAGACACTCACTATCACTCTCTGACACTCTCTGACACTCTCTGACACTCACTATCACTCTCTATCACTCTCTGACACTCCCAGACACTCACTATAACTCTCTGACATTCTCTGACACTCACTAACACTCTCTGACACTCACTATCACTCTCTGACACTCTCTGACACTCTCAGACACTCACTATCACTCTCTGACACTCTCAGACACTCACTATCACTCTCTGACACTCTCAGACACTCACTATCACTCTCTGGCACTCTCAGACACTCACTATCACTCTCTGACACTCTCAGACACTCACTACCACTCTCTGACACTCTCTGACACTCTCTATCACTGCCTATCACTCTCTGAAACTCTCTGACACACTCTGACACTCTCTGACACTCTCAGACACTCTCTATCACTCTCTCTCACTCTTTATCACTCTTTGACACACTCTGACACTCTCTGACTCTCTCAGACACTCTGACACTCTCTGAAACTCTCTATCACTCTCTGACACTATCTGACACTCTCAGACACACTCTGACACACTCGGTCAGTTTCTGACAGTCTCAGACACTCTCTATCACTCTCTATCACTCTCTGACACACTCTGACAATCTCTGACACTCTCAAACACTCTCTATCACTCATTATCACTCTCTGACACTCTCAGACAATCTCTGACACTTTCTATCAGTGTCTGACAATCTCTGACACTCTCTGACACTCTATCACTCTCTGACACTCTCTGACATACTCTGACACACTCTGACAATCTCTGACACTCTGTGACACTCTCTATCGCTCTCTGACACACTCTGACAATCTCTGACAATCTCAGACTCTCTCAGACACTCTCTATCGCTCTCTGACACTCTCTGACACCCTCTGACACTCTCAAACACACTAATCACTCTCTGACACTCTCTGACACTCTCAGACACTCTCAGACAATCTCTGACACTATCACTCTCTGACACACTCTAACACTCTCTGACACTCTCTGACACACTCTAACACTCTCTGACACTCTCAGACAATCTCTATCACTCTCTGTCACTCTCTGACAGTCTCTGACACACTAAGACTCTTGCAGACACTCTCAGACACTCTCTCACTCTCTGACACTCTGTGACACTCTCTATCATTCTCTATCACTCTCTGACACACTCTGACACTCTCTGACAGTCTCTGACACTCTCTATCACTCTCTGTCACACTCTAACAATCTCTGACACTCTCTGACACTCTCTATCACTCTCTGACACACTCTGACAGTCTCTGACACACTAAGATTCTTGCAGGCACTCTCAGACACTCTCTCACTCTCTAACACTCTGTGACACTCTCTATCATTCTATATCACTCTCTGTCACTCTCTGAAAATCTGTATCACTCTCTGACACTCTCTGACACTCTCTGACACTCTCTATCACTCAATGACACTCTCTGACACACTCTATCACTCTCTATCACTCTCTGACACTCTGTGACACTCTCAGACACTTTCCGACACTCTCAGACACTCTATATCACTCTCTGACACTCTCTGACACTCTCTATCACTTTCTATCACTCTCTGACACACTCTGACACACTCTGACACTCTCTGACACACTCTGACACTCTCTATCACTCTCTGTCACTCTCTGACACACTCTGACAATATCTGACTCTCTCAGACACTCTCAGACACTCTCTATCACTCGCTGACACTCGCTAACACTCTCAGACACTCTCAGACACACTCAATCACTCTCTGACTCTCTGTGACATACTCTGACACTCTCTGACACTCTCTGACACACTCTATCACTCTCTATCACTCTCTGACACTCTCTGACACACTTTGACACTCTCTGACACTCTCTGACACTCTCAGACACACTCTATCACTCTCTGACACTCTGTGACATACTCTGACACTCTCTGTCACTCTCAGACACTCTCTATCACTCTCTAACACTTTCTATCACTCTCTGACACACTCCATCAGTCAATGACACTCTCTTGCATCCTCTATCACTCCCTATCACTCTCGGACACCGTCTGACAGTCTCAGACACTCTCAGACACTCTCAGACCTTCTCAGATACTCTCTGTCACTCTCTGACACTAACTGACACTCTCAGATACTCTCTGTCACTCTCAGACACTCTCTATCACTCTCTTACATTCTCTATCACTCTCTGACACTCTGTATCACTGCCTATCAGTCTCTGAAACTCTCTGACACACACTGACACTCTGACACTCTCAGACACTCTCTATCACTCTCTATCACTCTTTAGCACTCTCTGAAACACTCTGATACTCTCTGACTCTCTCTGACTGTCTCAGACACTCTCTGACACTCTCTATCACTCTCTGACACTATCTGACACTCTCTGACACACTCTGAGACACTCGGTCAGACTCTGACAGTCTCAGACACTCTCTAACACTCTCTATCACTCTCTGACACACTCTGACAATCTCTGACACTCTCAGACACTGTCCATCACTCTCAGACACTCTGTCACTCTCAGACACTCTCTATCACTCTCTGACAATCTCTGACACTCTCTGACACTCTCTATCACTCTATGACACTCTCGATCACTCTCTATCACTCTCTGACACAGTCTGACACTCTCTGAAACTCTCAGACACTCTCTATCACTCTCTGACACACTCTGACAGTCTCTGACAATCTCAGACTCTCTCAGACACTCTCAGAGACTCTCTATCACTCTCTGAAACTCTCTATCTCTCTCTGACACTCTCTGACACTTTCTGACACTCTCTATCACTCTCTGACACTCTCTGACACTCTCTATCACTCTCTCCCACTCTCTGACACTCTCTGACACACTCTGACACTCTCTGACACTCTGAGAGACTCTCTATCACTCTCTATCACTCTTTAGCACTCTCTGAAACACTCTGATACTCTCTGACTCTCTCTGACTGTCTCAGACACTCTCTGACACTCTCTATCACTCTCTGACACTATCTGACACTCTCTGACACACTCTGACACACTCGGTCAGACTCTGACAGTCTCAGACACTCTCTAACACTCTCTATCACTCTCTGACACACTCTGACAATCTCTGACACTCTCAGACACTGTCCATCACTCTCAGACACTCTGTCACTCTCAGACACTCTCTATCACTCTCTGACAATCTCTGACACTCTCTGACACTCTCTATCACTCTATGACACTCTCGATCACTCTCTTTCACTCTCTGACACAGTCTGACACTCTCTGAAACTCTCAGACACTCTCTATCACTCTCTGACACACTCTGACAGTCTCTGACAATCTCAGACTCTCTCAGACACTCTCAGAGACTCTCTATCACTCTCTGAAACTCTCTATCTCTCTCTGACACTCTCTGACACTTTCTGACACTCTCTATCACTCTCTGACACTCTCTGATACTCTCTATCACTCTCTCCCACTCTCTCCCACTCTCTGACACTCTCTGACACACTCTGACACTCTCTGACACTCTGAGAGACTCTCTGTCACTCTCTATCACTCTCTGACACACTCTGAAAATCTCTGACACTCTCAGACACTCTCAGACACTCTCTATCACTCTTTATCACTCTCTGACCCTCTCTGACGCTCTCTGACACACTCTATCGCTCTCTATCACTCTCTGACACTCTCAGACACTCTCTATCGCTCTTTATCACTCTGTGACACTCTCTGACACTCACTGAAAATCTCTGACTCTCTCAGACACTCTCTGACACTCTCTATCACTCTGTGACACTATCTGACACTCTCTGACACTCTCAGACACTCTCTATCACTCGCTGACACTCGCTAACACTCTCAGACACTCTCAGACACACTCTATCACTCTCTGACACTCTGTGACATACTCTGACACTCTCTGACACTCTCTGACACTCTCTATCACTCTCTATCACTCTCTGACACTCTCTGACACACTTTGACACTCTCTGACACTCTCAAACACACTCTATCACTCTCTGACACTCTGTGACATACTCTGACACTCTCTGTCACTCTCAGACACTCTCTATCACTCTCCAACACTCTCCATCACTCCCTATCACTCTCGGACACTTTCTGACAGTCTCTGACACTCTCAGACACTCTCAGACCTTCTCAGATACTCTCTGTCACTCTTTGACACTAACTGACACTCTCAGATACTCTCTGTCACTCTCAGACAATCTCTATCACACTCTTACATTCTCTATCACTCTTTGACACTCTCGATCACTCCCGATCACTCTCTGAAACTCTCTGACACACTCTGACAATCTCTGACACTCTCAGACACTCTCTATCACTCTCTATCATTCTTTATCACTCTCTGACACACTCTGACACTCTCTGACTCTCTCTGACTCTCTCAGACACTCTCTGACACTCTCTATCACTCTCTGACACTATCTGACGCTCTCTGGCACACTCTGACACACTCGGTCAGTCTCTGACAGTCTCAGACACTCTCTATCACTCTCCATCACTCTGTGACACACTCTGACAATCTCTGACACTCTCAGACACTCTCTATCACTCTCTGACAATCTCTGACACTCTCTGACACTCTCTATCTCTCTATGACACTCTCGATCACTCTCTATCAAACTCTGACACACTCTGACACTCTCTGAAACTCTCAGACGCTCTCTATCACTCTCTATCACTATCTGACACACTCTGACTTTCTCTGACAATCTCAGAGTCTCTCAGACACTCACAGAGACTCTCTATCACTCTCTGACACTCTCTATCACTCTCTATCACTCTCTGACACTCTCTGACACACTCTGACTCTCTCTGACACTCTCTGAAACTCTCAGACACTCCCTAGCACACTCTATCACTCACTGACACTCTCTGAAACTCTCAGACACTCTCTATCACTCTCTCTCACTATCTGACAAACTCTGACAGTCTCCGACAACCTCAGACTCTCTCAGACACTCTCAGAGACTCTCTATCACTCTCTGACACTCCCTATCACACTCTATCACTCTCTGACACTCTCTGACAATCTCTGACACTCTCTATCACTCTCTATCACTCTCTGACACTCTCTGACACACTCTGACACTCTCTGACACTCTGAGACACTCTCTGTCACTCTCTATCAATCTCTGACACACTCTGACAATCACTATCACTCTCTGACACTCTCTGACACTCTCAGACACTCACTATCACTCTCTGACACTCTCTGACACTCTCAGACACTCACTATCACTCTCTATCACTATCTGACACTCCCAGACACTCACTATCACTCTCTGACATTCTCTGACACTCTCTGACACTCACAATCACTCTCTGACACTCTCTGACACTCTCAGACACTCACTATCACTCTCTGACATTCTCTGACACTCTCAAACACTCACTATCACTCTCTGACACTCTCTGACACTGTCAGACACTCACTATCACTCTCTGACACTCTCAGACACTCACTATCACTCTCTGACACTCTCTGACACACTCAGACACTCACTATCACTCTCTATCACTCTCTGACAATCTCTGACACTCGCTATCACTCTCTGACACTCTCTGACACTCTCAGACACTCACTATCACTCTCTGACACTCTCTGACACTGTCAGACACTCACTATCACTCTCTGACACTCTCAGACACTCACTATCACTCTCTGACACTCTCTGACACACTCAGACACTCACTATCACTCTCTATCACTCTCTGACACTCTCTGACACTCACTATCACTCTCTGACACTCTCTGACACTCTCAGACACTCACTATCACTCTCTGACACTCTCTGACACTCTCAGACAATCACTATCACTCTCTGACACTCTCTGACACTCTCAGACACTCACTGTCACTCTCTGACACTCTCTGACACTCTCAGACACTCACTATCACTCTCTGACACTCTCAGACACTCACTCTCACTCTCTGACACTCTCTGACACTCACTATCACTCTCTGACACTCTCTGACACACTCAGACACTCACTATCACTCTCTGATACTCTCTGACACTCTCAGACTCTCACTATCACTCTCTATCACTCTCTGTCACTCTCTGACACTCGCTATCACTCTCTGACACTCTCTGACACTCCCAGACACTCACAATCACTCTCTGACACTCTCTGACACTCTCAGACACTCACTATCACTCTCTGACATTCTCTGACACTCTCAAACACTCACTATCACTCTCTGACACTCTCTGACACTCTCAGACACTCACTGTCACTCTCTGACACTCTCTGACACTCTCAGACACCCACTATCACACTCTGACACTCTCAGACACTCACTCTCACTCTCTGACACTCTCTGACACTCACTATCACTCTCTGACACTCTCTGACACACTCAGACACTCACTATCACTCTCTGATACTCTCTGACACTCTCAGACTCTCACTATCACTCTCTATCACTCTCTGTCACACTCTGACACTCGCTATCACTCTCTGACACTCTCTGACACTCCCAGACACTCACAATCACTCTCTGACACTCTCTGACACTCTCAGACACTCACTATCACTCTCTGACATTCTCTGACACTCTCAAACACTCACTATCACTCTCTGACACTCTCTGACACCCTCAGACACTCACTATCACTCTCTGACACCCTCAGACACTCACTATCACTCTCTGACACTCTCAGACACTCACTATCACTCTCTGACACTCTCAGACACTCACTATCACTCTCTGACACTCTCAGACACTCTCTGACACTCACAATCACTCTCTGACACTCTCAGACACTCTCTGACACTCACAATCACTCTCTGACACTCTCTGGCACTCTCAGACACTCACTATCACTCTCTGACATTCTCTGACACTCTCAAACACTCACTATCACTCTCTGACACTCTCAGACACTCACTATCACTCTCTGACGCTCTCTGACACTCTCAGACACTCACTATCACTCTCTGACACTCTCTGACACTCCCAGACACTCACTATCACTCTCTGACATTCTCTGACACTCTCTGACACTCACAATCACTCTCTGACACTCTCTGGCACTCTCAGACACTCACTATCACTCTCTGACACTCTCTGACACTCTCTGACACTCACTATCAATCTCTGACACTCTCTGACACACTCAGACACTCACTATCACTCTCTATCACTCTCTGACACTCTCAGACACTCACTATCACTCTCTATCACTCTCTGACACTCTCTGACACTCACTATCACTCTCTGACACACTCAGACACTCACTATCACCCTCTATCACTCTCTGACACTCTCTGACACCCTCTATCACTCTCTGACACTCTCTGACACTCACTATCACTCTCTGACACTCTCAGACACACTCAGACAATCACTATCACTCCCTATCACTCTCTGACACTCTCTGACACTCACTATCACTCTCTGACACTCTGTGACACACTCAGACACTCACTATCACTCTCTATCACTCTCTGACACTCTCTGACACTCACTATCACTCTCTGACACTCTCAGACACACTCAGACACTCACTATCACTCTCTATCACTCTCTGACACTCTCTGACACTCACTATCACTCTCTGACACTCTGTGACACACTCAGACACTCACTATCACTCTCTATCACTCTCTGACACTCTCTGACACTCACTATCACTCTCTGACACTCTCAGACACTCTCAGGCACTCACTATCACTCTCTGACACTCTCTGACACTCTCAGACACTCACTATCACTCGCTATCACTCTCTGACACTCCCAGACACTCACTATCACTCTCTGACATTCTCTGACACTCTCTGACACACTCTGACACTCTCTGACACTCTGAGACACTCTCTGTCACTCTCTATCAATCTCTGACACACTCTGACAATCACTATCACTCTCTGACACTCTCTGACACTCTCAGACACTCACTATCACTCTCTGACACTCTCTGACTCTCTCAGACACTCACTATCACTCTCTATCACTATCTGACACTCCCAGACACTCACTATCACTCTCTGACATTCTCTGACACTCTCTGACACTCACAATCACTCTCTGACACTCTCTGACACTCTCAGACACTCACTATCACACTCTGACATTCTCTGACACTCTCAAACACTCACTATCACTCACTGACACTCTCTGACACTCTCAGACACTCACTATCACTCTCTGACACTCTCAGACACTCACTATCACTCTCTGACACTCTCTGACACACTCAGACACTCACTATCACTCTCTATCACTCTCTGACACTCTCTGACACTCACTATCACTCTCTGACACTCTCTGACACTCTCAGACACTCACTATCACTCTCTGACACTCTCAGACACTCACTATCACTCTCTGACACACTCAGACACTCACTATCACTCTCTATCACTCTCTGACACTCTCTGACACTCACTATCACTCTCTGACACTCTCTGACACTCTCAGACACTCACTATCACTCTCTGACACTCTCAGACACTCACTATCACTCTCTGACACTCTCTGACACACTCAGACACTCACTATCACTCTCTATCACTCTCTGACACTCTCTGACACTCACTATCACTCTCTGACACTCTCTGACACTCTCAGACACTCACTATCACTCTCTGACATTCTCTGACACTCTCAAACACTCACTATCACTCTCTGACACTCTCTGACACTCTCAGACACACACTATCACTCTCTGACACTCTCAGACACTCACTCTCACTCTCTGACACTCTCTGACACTCACTATCACTCTCTGACACTCTCTGACACTCTCAGACACTCACTATCAATCTCTGATACTCTCTGACACTCTCAGACTCTCACTATCACTCTCTGTCACTCTCTGTCACTCTCTGACACTCACTATCACTCTCTGACACTCTCTGACACTCCCAGACACTCACAATCACTCTCTGACACTCTCTGACACTCTCAGACAATCACTATCACTCTCTGACATTCGCTGACACTCTCAGACACTCACTGTCACTCTCTGACACTCTCTGACACTCTCAGACACCCACTATCACACTCTGACACTCTCAGACACTCACTATCACTCGCTGACACTCTCAGACACTCATTATGACTCTCTGACACTCTCTGACACCCTCAGACACTCACTATCACTCTCTGACACTCTCAGACACTCACTATCACTCTCTGACACTCTCAGACACTCTCTGACACTCACAATCACTCTCTGACACTCTCTGGCACTCTCAGACACTCACTATCACTCTCTGACATTCTCTGACACTCTCAAACACTCACTATCACTCTCTGACACTCTCAGACACTCACTATCACTCTCTGACGCTCTCTGACACTCTCAGACACTCACTATCACTCTCTGACACTCTCTGACACTCCCAGACACTCACTATCACTATCTGACATTCTCTGACACTCTCTGACACTCACAATCACTCTCTGACACTCTTTGGCACTCTCAGACACTCACTATCACTCTCTGACACTCTCTGACACTCTCTGACACTCACTATCACTCTCTGACACTCTCTGACACACTCAGACACTTACTGTCACTCTCTATCACTCTCTGACACTCTCAGACACTCACTATCACTCTCTATCACTCTCTGACACTCTCTGACACTCACTATCACTCTCTGACACTCTCTGACACACTCAGACACTCACTATCACCCTCTATCACTCTCTGACACTCTCTGACACTCACTATCACTCTCTGACACTCTCAGACACTCTCTGACACTCACAATCACTCTCTGACACTCTCTGGCACTCTCAGACACTCACTATCACTCTCTGACATTCTCTGACACTCTCAAAAACTCACTATCACTCTCAGACACTCACTATCATTCTCTGACGCTCTCTGACACTCTCAGACACTCACTATCACTCTCTGACACTCTCTGACAATCCCAGACACTCACTATCACTCTCTGACATTCTCTGCCACTCTCTGACACTCACAATCACTCTCTGACACTCTCTGGCACTCTCAGACACTCACTATCACTCTCTGACACTCTCTGACACTCTCTGACACTCACTATCACTCTCTGACACTCTCTGACACACTCAGACACTCACTATCACTCTCTATCACTCTCTGACACTCTCAGACACTCACTATCACTCTCTATCACTCTCTGACACTCTCTGACACTCACTATCACTCTCTGACACTCTCTGACACACTCAGACACTCACTATCACCCTCTATCACTCTCTGACACTCTCTGACACTCACTATCACTCTCTGACACTCTCAGACACACTCAGACACTCACTATCACTCCCTATCACTCTCTGACACTCTCTGACACTCACTATCACTCTCTGACACTCTGTGACACACTCAGACACTCACAGACACTCTCTATCACACTCTGACACTCTCTGACACTCACTATCACTCTCTGACACTCTCAGACACACTCAGACACTCACTATCACTCTCTATCACTCTCTGACACTCTCTGACACTCACTATCACTCTCTGACACTCTGTGACACACTCAGACACTCACTATCACTCTCTATCACTCTCTGACACTCTCTGACACTCACTATCACTCTCTGACACTCTCTGACACTCTCAGACACTCACTATCACTCTCTGACACTCTCTGACACTCTCAGACACTCACTATCACTCTCTATCACTCTCTGACACTCCTAGACACTCACTATCACTCTCTGACATTCTCTGACACTCTCTGACACTCACAATCACTCTCTGACACTCTCTGGCACTCTTAGACACTCACTATCACTCTCTGACCCTCTCAGACACTCTCAGACACTCACTATCACTCTCTGACACTCTCTTACACTCTCTGACACTCACTATCACTCTCTGACACTCACTATCACTCTCTGACACTCTCTGACACTCTCTGACACTCACTATCACTCTCTGACACTCTCAGACACACTCAGACACTCACTATCACTCCCTATCACTCTCTGACACTCTCTGACACTCACTATCACTCTCTGACACTCTGTGACACACTCAGACACTCACAGACACTCTCTATCACACTCTGACACTCTCTGACACTCACTATCACTCTCTGACACTCTCAGACACACTCAGACACTCACTATCACTCTCTATCACTCTCTGACACTCTCTGACACTCACTATCACTCTCTGACACTCTGTGACACACTCAGACACTCACTATCACTCTCTATCACTCTCTGACACTCTCTGACACTCACTATCACTCTCTGACACTCTCTGACACTCTCAGACACTCACTATCACTCTCTGACACTCTCTGACACTCTCAGACACTCACTATCACTCTCTATCACTCTCTGACACTCCTAGACACTCACTATCACTCTCTGACATTCTCTGACACTCTCTGACACTCACAATCACTCTCTGACACTCTCTGGCACTCTTAGACACTCACTATCACTCTCTGACCCTCTCAGACACTCTCAGACACTCACTATCACTCTCTGACACAATCTTACACTCTCTGACACTCACTATCACTCTCTGACACTCACTATCACTCTCTGACACTCTCAGACACTCTCAGACACTCACTATCACTCTCTGACACTCTCTGACACTATCAGACACTCACTATCACTCTCTATCACTCTCTGACACTCTCTGACAATCACTATCACTCTCTGACACTCTCTGACACTATCAGACACTCACTATCACTCTCTATCACTCTCTGACACTCTCTGACACTCACTATCACTCTCTGACACTCTCAGACACTCTCAGACCCTCACTATCACTCTCTGACACTCTCAGACACTCACTATCACTCTCTATCACTCTCTGACACTCCCAGACACTCACTATCACTCTCTGACACTCTCAGACACTCTCAGACACTCACTATCACTCTCTGACACTCTCTGACACTCTCAGACACTCACTATCACTCTCTATCACTCTCTGACACTCACTATCACTCTCTGACACTCACTATCACTCTCTGACACTCTCAGACACTCTCAGACACTCACTATCACTCTCTGACACACTCTGACACTATCAGACACTCACTATCACTCTCTGACACTCTCTGACACTCACTATCACTCTCTGACACTCTCTGACACTCCCAGACACTCACTATCACTCTCTGACACTCTCAGACACTCACTATCACTCTCTATTACTCTCTGACACTCACTATCACTCTCTGACACTCACTGTCACTCTCTGACACTCTCAGACACTCTCAGACACTCACTATCACTCTCTGACACTCTCTGACACTATCAGACACTCACTATCACTCTCTGACACTCTCTGACACTCACTGTCACTCTCTGACACTCTCTGACACTCCCAGACACTCACTATCACTCTCTGACACTCTCTGACACTCTCAGATACTCACTATCACTCTCTATCACTCTCTGACACTCACTATCACTCTCTGACACTCACTATCACTCTCTGACACTCACTATCACTCTCTGACACTCTCAGACACTCTCAGACACTCACTATCACTCTCTGACACTCTCTGACACTATCAGACACTCACTATCACTCTCTATCACTCTCTGACACTCTCTGACACTCACTATCACTCTCTGACACTCTCTGACACTCTCAGACACTCACTATCACTCTCTATCTCTCTCTGACACTCACTATCACTCTCTGACACTCACTATCACTCACTGACACTCTCAGACACTCTCAGACACTCACTATCACTCTCTGACACACTCTGACACTATCAGACACTCACTATCACTCTCTGACACTCTCTGACACTCATTATCACTCTCTGACACTCTCTGACACTCCCAGACACTCACTATCACTCTCTGACACTCTCAGACACTCGCTATCACTCTCTATTACTCTCTGACACTCACTATCACTCTCTGACACTCACTGTCACTCTCTGACAATCTCAGACACTCTCAGACACTCACTATCACTCTCTGACACTCTCTGACTCTATCAGACACTCACTATCACTCTCTGACACTCTCTGACACTCACTATCACTCTCTGACACTCTCTGACACTCACAGACACTCACTATCACTCTCTGACACTCTCTGACACTCTCAGACACTCACTATCACTCTCTATCACTCTCTGACACTCACTATCACTCTCTGACACTCACTATCACTCTCTGACACTCACTATCACTCTCTGACACTCTCAGACACTCTCAGACACTCACTATCACTCTCTGGCACTCTCTGACACTATCAGACACTCACTATCACTCTCTATCACTCTCTGACACTCTCTGACACTCACTATCACTCTCTGACACTCTCAGACACTCTCAGACACTCACTATCACTCTCTATCACTCTCTGACACTCTCTGACACTCACTATCACTCTCTGACACTCACTATCACTCTCTGACACTCTCAGACACTCTCAGACACTCACTATCACTCTCTGACACTCTCAGACACTCACTATCAGACACTCACTGTCACTCTCTATCACTCTCTGACACTCTCTGACACTCACTATCACTCTCTGACACTCTCAGACACTCTCAGACACTCACTATCACTCTCTGACACACTCAGACACTCACTGTCACTCTCTATCACACTCTGACACTCCCAGACACTCACTATCACTCTCTGACACTCTCTGACACTCACTATCACTCTCTATCACTCTCTGACACTCAAAGACACTCACTATCACTCTCTGACATTCTCTGACACTCACAATCACTCTCTGACACACTCTGGTACTCTCAGGCACTCACTATCACTCTCTGACACTCTCTGACACTCACTATCACTCTCTGACATTCTCTGACACTCTCTGACACTCACAATCACTCTCTGACATTCTCTGACACTCTCTGACACTCACAATCACTCTCTGACACTCTCTGACACTCTCAGACACTCACTATCACTCTCTATCACTCTCTGACACTCCCAGACACTCACTATCACTCTCTGACATTCTCTGACACTCTCTGACACTCATAATCACTCTCTGACACTCTCTGGCACTCTCAGACACTCACTATCACTCTCTGACATTCTCTGACACTCTCAAACACTCACTATCACTCTCTGACACGCTCTGACACTCTCAGACACTCACTATCACTCTATGAAACTCTCTGACACTCTCAGACACTCACTATCACTCTCTGACACTCTCTGACACACTCAGACACTCACTATCACTCTCTATCACTCTCTGACACTCTCTGACACTCACTATCACGCTCTGACACTCTCAGACACTCTCAGACACTCACTATCACTCTCTGACACTCTCTGACACTCACTATCACTCTCTGACACTCTCAGACACTCTCAGACACTCACTATCACTCTCTGACACTCTCAGACACTCACTATCACTCTCTATCACTCTCTGACACTCCCAGACACTCACTATCACTCTCCGACATTCTCTGACACTCTCAGACACTCACTATCACTCTCTGACACACTCTGACACTATCAGACACTCACTATCACTCTCTGACACACTCTGACACTCACTATCACTCTCTGACACTCTCTGACACTCCCAGACACTCACTATCACTCTCTGACACTCTCAGACACTCACTATCACTCTCTATCACTCTCTGACACTCCCAGACACTCACTATCACTCTCCGACATTCTCTGACACTCTCAGACACTCACTATCACTCTCTGACACACTCTGACACTCACTATCACTCTCTGACACTCTCTGACACTCCCAGACACTCACTATCACTCTCTGACACTCTCTGACACTCCCAGACACTCACTATCACTCTCTGACACTCTCAGACACTCACTATCACTCTCTATCACTCTCTGACACTCCCAGACACTCACTATCACTCTCCGACATTCTCTGACACTCTCAGACACTCACTATCACTCTCTGACACACTCTGACACTCACTATCACTCTCTGACACTCTCTGACACTCCCAGACACTCACTATCACTCTCTGACACTCTCTGACACTCTCAGACACTCACTATCACTCTCTATCACTCTCTGACACTCACTATCACTCTCTGACACTCACTATCACTCTCTGACACTCACTATCACTCTCTGACACTCTCAGACACTCTCAGACACTCACTATCACTCTCTGACACTCGCTGACACTATCAGACACTCACTATCACTCTCTATCACTCTCTGACACTCACTATCACTCTCTGACACTCACTATCACTCTCTGACACTCACTATCACTCTCTGACACTCTCAGACACTCTCAGACACTCACTATCACTCTCTGACACTCGCTGACACTATCAGACACTCACTATCACTCTCTATCACTCTCTGACACTCTCTGACACTCACTATCACTCTCTGACACTCTCAGACACTCTCAGACACTCTCAGACACTCACTATCACTCTCTATCACTCTCTGACACTCTCTGACACTCACTATCACTCTCTGACATTCACTATCACTCTCTGACACTCTCAGACACTCACTATCACTCTCTATCACTCTCTGACACTCCCAGACACTCACTATCACTCTCCGACATTCTCTGACACTCTCAGACACTCACTATCACTCTCTGACACACTCTGACACTATCAGACACTCACTATCACTCTCTGACACACTCTGACACTATCAGACACTATCAGACACTCACTATCACTCTCTGACACTCACTATCACTCTCTGACACTCTCTGACACTCCCAGACACTCACTATCACTCTCTGACACTCTCTGACACTCTCAGACACTCACTATCACTCTCTATCACTCTCTGACACTCACTATCACTCTCTGACACTCACTATCACTCTCTGACACTCACTATCACTCTCTGACACTCTCAGACACTCTCAGACACTCACTATCACTCTCTGACACTCGCTGACACTATCAGACACTCACTATCACTCTCTATCACTCTCTGACACTCTCTGACACTCACTATCACTCTCTGACACTCTCAGACACTCTCAGACACTCTCAGACACTCACTATCACTCTCTATCACTCTCTGACACTCTCTGACACTCACTATCACTCTCTGACACTCACTATCACTCTCTGACACTCTCAGACACGCTCAGACACTCACTATCACTCTCTGACACTCTCAGACACTCACTATCAGACACTCACTGTCACTCTCTATCACTCTCTGACACTCTCAGACACTCACTATCACTCTCTGACACTCTCAGACACTCACTATCCCTCTCTATCACTCTCTGACACTCCCAGACACTCACTAACACTCTCTGACACTCTCTGACACTCACTATCACTCTCTATCACTCTCTGACACTCCCAGACACTCACTATCACTCTCTGACATTCTCTGACACTCACAATCACTCTCTGACACACTCTGGCACTCTCAGACACTCACTATCACTCTCTGACACTCTCTGACACTCTCTGACGCCCACTATCACTCTCTGACATTCTCTGACACTCTCTGACACTCACAATCACTCTCTGACATTCTCTGACGCTCTCTGACACTCACAATCACTCTCTGACACTCTCTGACACTCTCAGACACTCACTATCACTCTCTATCACTCTCTGACACTCCCAGACACTCACTATCACTCTCTGACTTTCTCTGACACTCTCTGACACTCATAATCACTCTCTGACACTCTCTGGCACTCTCAGACACTCACTATCACTCTCTGACATTCTCTGACACTCTCAAACACTCACTATCACTCTCTGACACGCTCTGACACTCTCAGACGCTCACTATCACTCTATGAAACTCTCTGACACTCTCAGACACTCACTATCACTCTCTGACACTCTCTGACACACTCAGACACTCACTATCACTCTCTATCACTCTCTGACACTCTCTGACACTCACTATCACGCTCTGACACTCTCAGACACTCTCAGACACTCACTATCACTCTCTGACACTCTCTGACACTCACTATCACTCTCTGACACTCTCAGACACTCTCAGACACTCACTATCACTCTCTTACACTCTCAGACACTCACTATCACTCTCTATCACTCTCTGACACTCCCAGACACTCACTATCACTCTCCGACATTCTCTGACACTCACTATCACTCTCTGACACTCTCTGACACTCCCAGACACTCACTATCACTCTCTGACATTCTCTGACAATCTCTGACACTCACAATCACTCTCTGACACTCTCTGGCACTCTCAGACACTCACTATCACTCTCTGACATTCTCTGACACTCTCAAACACTCACTATCACTCTCTGACACTCTCAGACACTCACTATCACTCTCTATCACTCTCTGACACTCTCTGACACTCACCATCACGCTCTGACACTCTCAGACACTCTCAGACACTCACTATCACTCTCTGACACTCTCTGACACTCACTATCACTCTCTGACACTCTCTGACACTCTCTGACACTCACTATCACTCTCTGACACTCACTATCACTCTCTGACACTCTCAGACACTCACTATCACTCTCTGACACTCTCAGACACTCTCAGACACTCACTATCACTCTCAGACACTCTCAGACACTCACTATCACTCTCTATCACTCTCTGACACTCTCTGACACTCACTATCACTCTCTGACACTCACTATCACTCTCTGACACTCTCAGACACTCTCAGACACTCACTATCACTCTCTATCACTCTCTGACACTCTCAGACACTCACTATCACTCTCTGACACTCTCTGACACTCACTATCACTCTCTGACACTCTCTGACACTCACTATCACTCTCTGACACTCTCAGACACTCTCAGACACTCACTATCACTTTCTATCACTCTCTGACACTCTCAGACACTCACTATCACTTTCTATCACTCTCTGACACTCTCCGACACTCACTATCACTCTCTGACACTCTCTGACACTCTCTGACACTCACTATCACTCTCTGACACTCTCTGACACTCTCTGACACTCACTATCACTCTCTGACACTCTCAGACACTCTCAGACACTTACTATCACTCTCTGACACTCTCAGACACTCACTATCAATCTCTATCACTCTCTGACACTCCCAGACACTCACTATCACTCTCTGACATTCTCTGACACTCACTATCACTCTATATCACTCTCTGACACTCTCTGACATTCACTATCACTCTCTGACACTCTCTGACACTCACTATCACTCTCTGACACTCTCAGACACTCACTATCACTTTCTATCACTCTCTGACACTCTCTGACACTCACTATCACTCTCTGACACTCTCAGACACTCTCAGACACTTACTATCACTCTCTGACACTCTCAGACACTCACTATCACTCTCTATCACTCTCTGACACTCCCAGACACTCACTATCACTCTCTGACATTCTCTGACACTCACTATCACTCTCTATCACTCTCTGACACTCTCTGGCACTCACTATCACTCTCTGACACTCTCTGACACTCACTATCACTCTCTGAAACTCTCAGACACTCTCAGACACTCACTATCACTCTCTGACACACTCTGACATTCTCAGACACTCACTATCACTCTCTATCACTCTCTGACACTCTCTGACACTCACTAGCACTCTCTGACACTCTCAGACACTCTCAGACACTCACTATCACTCTCTGACACTCTCTGACACTCTCAGACACTCACTATCACTCTCTATCACTCTCTGACACTCCCAGACACTCACTATCACTCTCTGACATTCTCTGACACTCACTATCACTCTCTATCACTCTCTGACACTCTCTGACACTCACTATCACTCTCTGACACTCTCAGACACTCTCAGACACTCACTATCACTCTCTGACACTCTCTGACACTCACTATCACTCTCTGACACTCTCAGACACTCTCAGACACTCACTATCACTCTCTGACACTCTCTGACACTCAGTATCACTCTCTGACACTCTCAGACACTCTCAGACACTCACTATCACTCTCTGACACTCTCTGACACTCTCAGACACTCACTATCACTTTCTATCGCTCTCTGACACTCTCTGACACTCACTATCACTCTCTGACACTCTCAGACACTCTCAGACACTCACTATCACTCTCTGACACACTCAGACACTCACTATCACTTTCTATCACTCTCTGACACTCTCTGACACTCACTATCACTCTCTGACACTCTCTGACACTCTCTGACACTCACTATCACTCTCTGACACTCTCAGACACTCTCAGACACTTACTATCACTCTCTGACACTCTCAGACACTCACTATCACTCTCTATCACTCTCTGACACTCCCAGACACTCACTATCACTCTCTGACATTCTCTGACACTCACGATCACTCTATATCACTCTCTGACACTCTCTGACATTCACTATCACTCTCTGACACTCTCAGACATACACTATCACTTTCCATCACTCTCTGACACTCTCTGACACTCACTATCACTCTCTGACACTCTCAGACACTCTCAGACACTTACTATCACTCTCTGACACTCTCAGACACTCACTATCACTCTCTATCACTCTCTGACACTCCCAGACACTCACTATCACTCTCTGACATTCTCTGACACTCACTATCACTGTCTATCACTCTCTGACACTCTCTGACACTCACTATCACTCTCTGACACTCTCTGACACTCACTATCACTCTCTGACACTCTCTGACACTCTCAGACAGTCACTATCACTCTCTGACACTCTCTGACACTCTCAGACACTCACTATCACTCTCTATCACTCTCTGACACTCTCTGACACTCACTAGCACTCTCTGACACTCTCAGACACTCTCAGACACTCACTATCACTCTCTGACACTCTCTGACACTCTCAGACACTCACTATCACTCTCTATCACTCTCTGACACTCCCAGACACTCACTATCACTCTCTGACATTCTCTGACACTCACTATCACTCTCTATCACTCTCTGACACTCTCTGACACTCACTATCACTCTCTGACACTCTCAGACACTCTCAGACACTCACTATCACTCTCTGATAATCTCTGACACTCTCAGACACTCACTATCACTCTCTATCACTCTCTGATACTCCCAGACACTCACTATCACTCTCTGACATTCTCTGACACTCACTATCACTCTCTGACACTCTCTGACACTCTCTGACACTCTCAGACACTCACTATCACTCTCTATCATTCTCTGACACTCCCAGACACTCACTATCACTCTCTGACATTCTCTGACACTCACTATCACTCTCTGACACTCACTATCACTCTCTGACACTCTCTGACACTCTCAGACAGTCACTATCACTCTCTGACACTCTCTGACACTCTCAGACACTCACTATCACTCTCTGACACTCTCAGATACTCACTATCACTCTCTGACACTCTCTGACACTCTCAGACACTCACTGTCACTCTCTGACACTCTCAGACACTCACTATCACTCTCTGACACTCTCAGACACTCACTACCACTCTCTGACACTCTCTGACACTCTCTATCACTGCCCATCACTTTCTGAAACTCTCTGACACACTCTGACACTCTCTAACACTCTCAGACACTCTCTATCACTCTCTCTCACTCATTATCACTCTTTGACACACTCTGACACTCTCTGACTCTCTCTGACTCTCTCAGACACTCTGACACTCTCTGACACTCTCTATCACTCTCTGACACTATCTGACACTCTCAGACACACTCTGACACACTCGGTCAGTTTCTGACAGTCTCAGACACTCTCTATCACTCTCTATCACTCTCTGACACTCTCAGACACTCACTATCACTCTCTGACACTCTCTGACACACTCAGACACTCACTATCACTCTCTGACACTCTCTGACACTCACTATCACGCTCTGACACTCTCAGACACTCTCAGACACTCACTATCACTCTCTGACACTCTCTGACACTCACTATCACTCTCTGACACTCTCAGACACTCTCAGACACTCACTATCACTCTCTATCACTCTCTGACACTCCCAGACACTCACTATCACTCTCTGACATTCTCTGACACTCACTATCACTCTCTATCACTCTCTGACACTCTCTGACACTCACTATCACTCTCTGATAATCTCTGACACTCTCAGACACTCACTATCACTCTCTATCACTCTCTGACACTCCCAGACACTCACTATCACTCTCTGACATTCTCTGACACTCACTATCACTCTCTGACACTCTCTGACACTCTCTGACACTCTCAGACACTCACTATCACTCTCTATCACTCTCTGACACTCCCAGAAACTCACTATCACTCTCTGACATTCTCTGACACTCACTATCACTCTCTGACACTCACTATCACTCTCTGAATCTCTCTGACACTCTCAGACAGTCACTATCACTCTCTGACACTCTCTGACACTCTCAGACACTCACTATCACTCTCTGACACTCTCAGATACTCACTATCACTCTCTGACACTCTCTGACACTCTCAGACACTCACTGTCACTCTCTGACACTCTCAGACACTCACTATCACTCTCTGACACTCTCAGACACTCACTACCACTCTCTGACACTCTCTATCACTGCCCATCACTCTCTGAAACTCTCTGACACACTCTGACACTCTCTGACACTCTCAGACACACTCTATCACTCTCTCTCACTCATTATCACTCTTTGACACACTCTGACACTCTCTGACTCTCTCTGACTCTCTCAGACACTCTGACACTCTCTGACACTCTCTATCACTCTCTGGCACTATCTGACACTCTCAGACACACTCTGACACACTCGGTCAGTTTCTGACAGTCTCAGACACTCTCTATCACTCTCTATCACTCTCTGACACTCTCAGACACTCACTATCACTCTCTGACACTCTCTGACACACTCAGACACTCACTATCACTCTCTATCACTCTCTGACACTCTCTGACACTCACTATCACGCTCTGACACTCTCAGACACTCACTATCACTCTCTGACACTCTCTGACACTCACTATCACTCTCTGACACACTCAGACACTCACTATCACTCTCTGACACTCTCTGACACTCTCAGACACTCACTATAACTTTCTATCACTCTCTGACACTCTCTGACACTCACTATCACTCTCTGACACTCTCAGACACTCACTATCACTCTCTATCACTCTCTGACACTCCCATACACTCACTATCACTCTCTGACATTCTCTGACACTCACTATGACTCTCTGACACTCTCTGACAATCTCTGACACTCACTATCACTATCTGACACTCTCTGACACTCACTATCACTCTCTGACACTCTCAGACACTCTCTCACACTCACTATCTCTCTCTGACACTCTCAGACACTCACTATCACTCTCTATCACTCTCTGACACTCTCTGACACTCACTATCACGCTCTGACACTCTCATACACTCTCAGACACTCACTATCACTCTCTGACACTCTCTGACACTCACTATCACTCTCTGACACTCTCAGACACTCTCAGACACTCACTATCACTCTCTGACACTCTCTGACACTCTCAGACACTCACTATCACTCTCTATCACTCTCTGACACTCCCAGACACTCACTATCACTCTCTGACATTCTCTGACACTCACTATCACTCTCTATCACTCTCTGACACTCTCTGACACTCACTATCACTCTCTGACACTCCCAGACACTCACTATCACTCTCTGACATTCTCTGACACTCACTATCACTCTCTGACACTCTCTGACACTCTCTGACACTCTCAGACACTCACTATCACTCTCTATCACTCTCTGACACTCCCAGACACTCACTATCACTCTCTGACATTCTCTGACACTCACTATCACTCTCTGACACTCACTATCACTCTCTGACACTCTCTGACACTCTCAGACAGTCACTATCACTCTCTGACACTCTCTGACACTCTCAGACACTCACTATCACTCTCTGACACTCTCAGATACTCACTATCACTCTCTGACACTCTCTGACACTCTCAGACACTCACTGTCACTCTCTGACACTCTCAGACACTCACTATCACTCTCTGACACTCTCTGACACTCACTATCACTCTCTATCACTCTCTGACACTCTCTGACACTCACTATCACTCTCTGACACTCCCAGACACTCACTATCACTCTCTGACATTCTCTGACACTCACTATCACTCTCTGACACTCTCTGACACTCTCTGACACTCTCAGACACTCACTATCACTCTCTATCACTCTCTGACACTCCCAGACACTCACTATCACTCTCTGACATTCTCTGACACTCACTATCACTCTCTGACACTCACTATCACTCTCTGACACTCTCTGACACTCTCAGACAGTCACTATCACTCTCTGACACTCTCTGACACTCTCAGACACTCACTATCACTCTCTGACACTCTCAGATACTCACTATCACTCTCTGACACTCTCTGACACTCTCAGACACTCACTGTCACTCTCTGACACTCTCAGACACTCACTATCACTCTCTGACACTCTCAGACACTCACTACCACTCTCTGACACTCTCTGACACTCTCTATCACTGCCCATCACTCTCTGAAACTCTCTGACACACTCTGACACTCTCTGACACTCTCAGACACACTCTATCACTCTCTCTCACTCATTATCACTCTTTGACACACTCTGACACTCTCTGACTCTCTCTGACTCTCTCAGACACTCTGACACTCTCTGACACTCTCTATCACTCTCTGACACTATCTGACACTCTCAGACACACTCTGACACACTCGGTCAGTTTCTGACAGTCTCAGACACTCTCTATCACTCTCTATCACTCTCTGACACTCTCAGACACTCACTATCACTCTCTGACACTCTCTGACACACTCAGACACTCACTATCACTCTCTATCACTCTCTGACACTCTCTGACACTCACTATCACGCTCTGACACTCTCAGACACTCTCAGACACTCACTATCACTCTCTGACACTCTCTGACACTCACTATCACTCTCTGACACTCTCAGACACTCTCAGACACTCACTATCACTCTCTGACACTCTCTGACACTCTCAGACACTCACTATCACTCTCTATCACTCTCTGACACTCCCAGACACTCACTATCACTCTCTGACATTCTCTGACACTCACTATCACTCTCTATCACTCTCTGACACTCTCTGACACTCACTATCACTCTCTGACACTCTCAGACACTCTCAGACACTCACTATCACTCTCTGATAATCTCTGACACTCTCAGACACTCACTATCACTCTCTATCACTCTCTGACACTCCCAGACACTCACTATCACTCTCTGACATTCTCTGACACTCACTATCACTCTCTGACACTCTCTGACACTCTCTGACACTCTCAGACACTCACTATCACTCTCTATCACTCTCTGACACTCCCAGACACTCACTATCACTCTCTGACATTCTCTGACACTCACTATCACTCTCTGACACTCACTATCACTCTCTGACACTCTCTGACACTCTCAGACACTCACTATCACTCTCTGACACTCTCAGATACTCACTATCACTCTCTGACACTCTCTGACACTCTCAGACACTCACTGTCACTCTCTGACACTCTCAGACACTCACTATCACTCTCTGACACTCTCAGACACTCACTTCCACTCTCTGACACTCTCTGACAATCTCTATCACTGCCCATCACTCTCTGAAACTCTCTGACACACTCTGACACTCTCTGACACTCTCAGACACACTCTATCACTCTCTCTCACTCATTATCACTCTTTGACACACTCTGACACTCTCTGACTCTCTCTGACTCTCTCAGACACTCTGACACTCTCTGACACTCTCTATCACTCTCTGACACTATCTGACACTCTCAGACACACTCTGACACACTCGGTCAGTTTCTGACAGTCTCAGACACTCTCTATCACTCTCTATCACTCTCTGACACTCTCAGACACTCACTATCACTCTCTGACACTCTCTGACACACTCAGACACTCACTATCACTCTCTATCACTCTCTGACACTCCCAGACACTCACTATCACTCTCTGACATTCTCTGACACTCACTATCACTCTCTGACACTCACTATCACTCTCTGACACTCTCAGACAGTCACTATCACTCTCTGACACTCTCTGACACTCTCAGACACTCACTATCACTCTCTGACACTCTCAGATACTCACTATCACTCTCTGACACTCTCTGACACTCTCAGACACTCACTGTCACTCTCTGACACTCTCAGACACTCACTACCACTCTCTGACACTCTCTGACACTCTCTATCACTGCCCATCACTCTCTGAAACTCTCTGACACACTCTGACACTCTCTGACACTCTCAGACACACTCTATCACTCTCTCTCACTCATTATCACTCTATGACACACTCTGACACTCTCTGACTCTCTCTGACTCTCTCAGACTCTCTGACACTCTCTGACACTCTCTATCACTCTCTGACACTATCTGACACTCTCAGACACACTCTGACACACTCGGTCAGTTTCTGACAGTCTCAGACACTCTCTATCACTCTCTATCACTCTCTGACACTCTCAGACACTCACTATCACTCTCTGACACTCTCTGACACACTCAGACACTCACTATCACTCTCTATCACTCTCTGACACTCTCTGACACTGACTATCACGCTCTGACACTCTCAGACACTCTCAGACACTCACTATCACTCTCTGACACTCTCTGACACTCACTATCACTCTCTGACACTCTCAGACACTCACTATCACTCTCTGACACTCTCTGACACTCTCAGACACTCACTATAACTTTCTATCACTCTCTGACACTCTCTGACACTCACTATCACTCTCTGACACTCTCAAACACTCACTATCACTCTCTATCACTCTCTGACACTCCCATACACTCACTATCACTCTCTGACATTCTCTGACACTCACTATGACTCTCTGACACTCTCTGACAATCTCTGACACTCACTATCACTATCTGACACTCTCTCACACTCACTATAACTCTCTGACACTCTCAGATACTCTCTGACACTCACTATCACTCTCTGACACTCTCAGACACTCACTATCACTCTCTATCACTCTCTGACACTCTCTGACACTCACTATCACGCTCTGACACTCTCAGACACTCTCAGACACTCACTATCACTCTCTGACACTCTCTGACACTCACTATCACTCTCTGACACTCTCAGACACTCTCAGACACTCACTATCACTCTCTGACACTCTCAGACACTCACTATCACTTTCTATCACTCTCTGACACTCTCTGACACTCACTATCACTCTCTGACACTCTCAGACACTCACTATCACTCTCTATCACTCTCTGACACTCCCATACACTCACTATCACTCTCTGACATTCTCTGAAAATCACTATGACTCTCTGTCACTCTCTGACACTCTCTGACACTCACTATCACTATCTGACACTCTCTGACACTCTCTGACACTCACTAGCACTCTCTGACACTCTCAGACACTCTCTGACACTCAATATCACTCTCTGACACTCTCAGAAACTCTCAGACACTCACTATCACTCTCTGACACTCTCTGACAATCACTATCACTCTCTGACACTCTCAGACACTCTCAGACACTCACTATCACTCTCTGACACTCTCTGACACTCTCAGACACTCACTATCACTTTCTATCACTCTCTGACACTCTCTGACACTCACTATCACTTTCTATCACTCTCTGACACTCTCTGACACTCACTATCACTCTCTGACACTCTCAGACACTCTCAGACACTCACTATCACTCTCTGACACTCTCTGACACTCACTATCACTCTCTGACACTCTCAGACACTCTCAGACACTCACTATCACTCTCTGACACTCTCTGACACTCTCAGACACTCACTATCACTTTCTATCACTCTCTGACACTCTCTGACACTCACTATCACTCTCTGACACTCTCTGACACTCTCAGACACTCACTATCACTTTCTATCACTCTCTGACACTCTCGGACACTCACTATCACTCTCTGACACTCTCAGACACTCTCAGACACTTACTATCACTCTCTGACACTCTCAGACACTCACTATCACTCTCTATCACTCTCTGACACTCCCAGACACTCACTATCACTCTCTGACACTCTCTGACACTCACTATCACTCTCTGACACTCTCTGACACTCTCAGACACTCACTATCACTCTCTATCACTCTCTGACACTCCCAGCCACTCACTATCACTCTCTGACATTCTCTGACACTCACTATCACTCTCTATCACTCTCTGACACTCTCTGACACTCACTATCACTCTCTGACACTCTCAGACACTCACTATCACTCTCTATCACTCTCTGACACTCCCAGACACTCACTATCACTCTCTGACATTCTCTGACACTCACTATCACTCTCTGACACTCTCTGACACTCTCAGACACTCACTATCACTCTCTATCACTCTCTGACACTCCCAGACACTCACTATCACTCTCTGACACTCACTATCACTCTCTGACACTCTCTGACACTCTCTGACACTCACAGACACTCACTATCACTCTCTATCACTCTCTGACATTCTCTGACACTCACTATCACTCTCTGACACTCACTATCACTCTCTGACACTCTCTGACACTCTCAGACACTCACTATCACTCTCTGACACTCTGACACTCTCAGACACTCACTATCACTCTCTGACACTCTCTGACACTCTCAGATACTCACTATCACTCTCTGACACTCTCTGACACTCTCAGACACTCACTGTCACTCTCTGACACTCTCAGACACTCACTATCACTCTCTGACACTCTCAGACACTCACTACCACTCTCTGACACTCTCTATCACTGCCTATCACTCTCTGAAACTCTCTGACACACTCTGACACTCTCTGACACTCTCAGACACTCTCTATCACTCTCTCTCACTCATTATCACTCTTTGACACACTCTGACACTCTCTGACTCTCTCTGACTCTCTCAGACACTCTGACACTCTCTGACACTCTCTATCACTCTCTGACACTATCTGACACTCTCAGACACACTCTGACACACTCGGTCAGTTTCTGACAGTCTCAGACACTCTCTATCACTCTCTATCACTCTCTGACACTCTCTGACACTCTCAGACACTCACTATCACTCTCTGACACTCTCTGACACACTCAGACACTCACTACCACTCTCTATCACTCTCTGACACTCTCTGACACTCACTATCACGCTCTGACACTCTCAGACACTCTCAGACACTCACTATCACTCTCTGACACTCTCTGACACTCACTATCACTCTCTGACACTCTCAGACACTCTCAGACACTCTCAGACACTCACTATCACTCTCTGACACTCTCAGACACTCTCTGACACTCACTATCACTCTCTGACACTCTCAGAAACTCTCAGACGCTCACTATCACTCTCTATCACTCTCTGACACTCTCAGACACTCACTATCACGCTCTGACACTCTCAGACACTCTCAGACACTCACTATCACTCTCTATCACTCTCTGACACTCCCAGACACTCACTATCACTCTCTGACACTCTCTGACACTCACTATCACTCTCTGACACTCTCTGACACTCTCAGACACTCACTATCACTCTCTATCACTCTCTGACACTCCCAGCCACTCACTATCACTCTCTGACATTCTCTGACACTCACTATCACTCTCTATCACTCTCTGACACTCTCTGACACTCACTATCACTCTCTGACACTCTCAGACACTCTCAGACACTCACTATCACTCTCTGATAATCTCTGACAGTCTCAGACACTCACTATCACTCTCTATCACTCTCTGACACTCCCAGACACTCACTATCACTCTCTGACATTCTCTGACACTCACTATCACTCTCTGACACTCTCTGACACTCTCAGACACTCACTATCACTCTCTATCACTCTCTGACACTCCCAGACACTCACTATCACTCTCTGACACTCACTATCACTCTCTGACACTCTCTGACACTCTCTGACACTCTCAGACACTCTCAGACACTCACTATCACTCTCTGACACTCTGACACTCTCAGACACTCACTATCACTCTCTGACACTCTCTGACACTCTCAGATACTCACTATCACTCTCTGACACTCTCTGACACTCTCAGACACTCACTGTCACTCTCTGACACTCTCAGACACTCACTATCACTCTCTGACACTCTCAGACACTCACTACCACTCTCTGACACTCTCTATCACTGCCTATCACTCTCTGAAACTCTCTGACACACTCTGACACTCTCTGACACTCTCAGACACTCTCTATCACTCTCTCTCACTCATTATCACTCTTTGACACACTCTGACACTCTCTGACTCTCTCTGACTCTCTCAGACACTCTGACACTCTCTGACACTCTCTATCACTCTCTGACACTATCTGACACTCTCAGACACACTCTGACACACTCGGTCAGTTTCTGACAGTCTCAGACACTCTCTATCACTCTCTATCACTCTCTGACACTCTCTGACACTCTCAGACACTCACTATCACTCTCTGACACTCTCTGACACACTCAGACACTCACTACCACTCTCTATCACTCTCTGACACACTCTGACACTCACTATCACGCTCTGACACTCTCAGACACTCTCAGACACTCACTATCACTCTCTGACACTCTCTGACACTCACTATCACTCTCTGACACTCTCAGACACTCTCAGACACTCACTATCACTCTCTGACACTCTCAGACACTCTCTGACACTCACTATCACTCTCTGACACTCTCAGAAACTCTCAGACGCTCACTATCACTCTCTATCACTCTCTGACACTCTCAGACACTCACTATCACGCTCTGACACTCTCAGACACTCTCAGACACTCACTATCACTCTCTATCACTCTCTGACACTCACTATCACTCTCTGACACTCTCTGACACTCTCAGACACTCACTATCACTCTCTATCACTCTCTGACACTCCCAGCCACTCACTATCACTCTCTGACATTCTCTGACACTCACTATCACTCTCTATCACTCTCTGACACTCTCTGACACTCACTATCACTCTCTGACACTCTCAGACACTCTCAGACACTCACTATCACTCTCTGATAATCTCTGACAGTCTCAGACACTCACTATCACTCTCTATCACTCTCTGACACTCCCAGACACTCACTATCACTCTCTGACATTCTCTGACACTCACTATCACTCTCTGACACTCTCTGACACTCTCAGACACTCACTATCACTCTCTATCACTCTCTGACACTCCCAGACACTCACTATCACTCTCTGACACTCACTATCACTCTCTGACACTCTCTGACACTCTCTGACACTCTCAGACACTCACTATCACTCTCTATCACTCTCTGACATTCTCTGACACTCACTATCACTCTCTGACACTCAATATCACTCTCTGACACTCTCTGACACTCTCAGACACTCACTATCACTCTCTGACACTCTGACACTCTCAGACACTCACTATCACTCTCTGACACTCTCTGACACTCTCAGATACTCACTATCACTCTCTGACACTCTCTGACACTCTCAGACTCTCACTGTCACTCTCTGACACTCTCAGACACTCACTATCACTCTCTGACACTCTCAGACACTCACTACCACTCTCTGACACTCTCTATCACTGCCTATCACTCTCTGAAACTCTCTGACACACTCTGACACTCTCTGACACTCTCAGACACTCTCTATCACTCTCTCTCACTCATTATCACTCTTTGACACACTCTGACACTCTCTGACTCTCTCTGACTCTCTCAGACACTCTGACACTCTCTGACACTCTCTATCACTCTCTGACACTATCTGACACTCTCAGACACACTCTGACACACTCGGTCAGTTTCTGACAGTCTCAGACACTCTCTATCACTCTCTATCACTCTCTGACACTCTCTGACACTCTCAGACACTCACTATCACTCTCTGACACTCTCTGACACACTCAGACACTCACTACCACTCTCTATCACTCTCTGACACTCTCTGACACTCACTATCACGCTCTGACACTCTCAGACACTCTCAGACACTCACTATCACTCTCTGACACTCTCTGACACTCACTATCACTCTCTGACACTCTCAGACACTCTCAGACACTCACTATCACTCTCTGACACTCTCTGACACTCTCAGACACTCACTATAACTTTATATCACTCTCTGACACTCTCTGACACTCACTATCACTCTCTGACACTCTCAGACACTCACTATCACTCTCTATCACTCTCTGACGCTCCCATACACTCACTATCACTCTCTGACATTCTCTGACACTCACTATGACTCTCTGTCACTCTCTGACACTCTCTGACACTCACTATCACTATCTGACACTCTCTGACACTCTCTGACACTCACTATCACTCTCTGACACTCTCAGACACTCTCTGACACTCACTATCACTCTCTGACACTCTCAGACACTCTCAGACACTCACTATCACTCTCTATCACTCTCTGACACTCTCTGACACTCACTATCACGCTCTGACACTCTCAGACAATCTCAGACACTCACTATCACTCTCTGACACTCTCTGACACTCACTATCACTCTCTGACACTCTCAGACACTCTCAGACACTCACTATCACTCTCTGACACTCTCTGACACTCTCAGACACTCACTATCACTTTATATCACTCTCTGAAACTCTCTGACACTCACTATCACTCTCTGACACTCTCTGACACTCACAGACACTCACTATCACTTTATATCACTCTCTGAAACTCTCTGACACTCACTATCACTCTCTGACACTCTCAGACACTCTCAGACACTTACTATCACTCTCTGACACTCTCTGACACTCACAGACACTCACTATCACTTTCTATCACTCTCTGACACTCTCTGACACTCACTATCACTATCTGACACTCTCAGACACTCTCAGACACTTACTATCACTCTCTGACACTCTCAGACACTCACTATCACTCTCTATCACTCTCTGACACTCCCAGACACTCACTATCACTCTCTGACACTCTCAGACACTCACTATCACTTTCTACCACACTCTGACACTCTCTGACACTCACTATCACTCTCTGACACTCTCAGACACTCTCAGACACTTACTATCACTCTCTGACACTCTCAGACACTCACTATCACTCTCTATCACTCTCTGACACTCCCAGACACTCACTATCACTCTCTGACACTCTCTGACACTCACTATCACTCTCTGACACTCTCAGACACTCTCAGACTCTCACTATCACTCTCTGACACTCTCTGACACTCTCAGACACTCACTATCACTCTCTATCACTCTCTGACACTCCCAGACACTCACTATCACTCTCTGACATTCTCTGACACTCACTATCACTCTCTATCACTCTCTGACACTCTCTGACACTCACTATCACTCTCTGACACTCTCAGACACTCTCAGACACTCACTATCACTCTCTGATAATCTCTGACAGTCTCAGACACTCACTATCACTCTCTATCACTCTCTGACACTCCCAGACACTCACTATCACTCTCTGACATTCTCTGACACTCACTATCACTCTCTGACACTCTCTGACACTCTCAGACACTCACTATCACTCTCTATCACTCTCTGACACTCCCAGACACTCACTATCACTCTCTGACATTCTCTGACACTCACTATCACTCTCTGACACTCACTATCACTCTCTGACTCTCTCTGACACACTCAGACACTCACTATCACTCTCTGACACTCTCTGACACTCTCAGACACTCACTATCACTCTCTGACACTCTCTGACACTCTCAGATACTCACTATCACTCTCTGACACTCTCAGACACTCACTGTCACTCTCCGACACTCTCAGACACTCACTATCACTCTCTGACACTCTCAGACACTCACTACCACTCTCTGACTCTCTCTGACACTCTCTATCACTGCCTATCACACTCTGAAACTCTCTGACACACTCTGACACTCTCTGACACTCTCAGACACTCTCTATCACTCTCTCTCTCACTCATTATCACTCTTTGACACACTCTGACACTCTCTGACTCTCTCTGACTCTCTCAGACACTCTGACACTCTCTGACACTCTCTATCACTCTCTGACACTATCTGACACTCTCAGACACACTCTGACACACTCGGTCAGTTTCTGACAGTCTCAGACACTCTCTATCACTCTCTATCACTCACTATCACTCTCTGACACTCTCTGACACTCACTATCACTCTCTGACACTCTCAGACACTCTCAGACACTCACTATCACTCTCTGACACTCTCTGACACTCTCAGACACTCACTATCACTTTCTATCACTCTCTGACACTCTCTGACACTCACTATCACTCTCTGACACTCTCAGACACTGTCAGACACTTACTATCACTCTCTGACACTCTCTGACACTCTCAGACACTCACTATCACTTTCTATCACTCTCTGACACTCTCTGACACTCACTATCACTATCTGACACTCTCAGACACTCTCAGACACTTACTATCACTCTCTGACACTCTCAGACACTCACTATCACTCTCTATCACTCTCTGACACTCCCAGACACTCACTATCACTCTCTGACACTCTCAGACACTTACTATCACTTTCTATCACACTCTGAAACTCTCTGACACTCACTATCACTCTCTGACACTCTCAGACACTCTCAGACACTTACTATCACTCTCTGACACTCTCAGACACTCACTATCACTCTCTATCACTCTCTGACACTCCCAGACACTCACTATCACTCTCTGACACTCTCTGACACTCTCAGACACTCACTATCACTCTCAGACACTCTCAGACACTCACTATCACTCTCTGACACTCTCTGACACTCTCAGAAACTCACTATCACTCTCTATCACTCTCTGACACTCCCAGACACTCACTATCACTCTCTGACATTCTCTGACACTCACTATCACTCTCTGACACTCTCAGACACTCTCAGACACTCACTATCACTCTCTGATAATCTCTGACAGTCTCAGACACTCACTATCACTCTCTATCACTCTCTGACACTCCCAGACACTCACTATCACTCTCTGACATTCTCTGACACTCACTATCACTCTCTGACACTCTCTGACACTCTCAGACACTCACTATCACTCTCTATCACTCTCTGACACTCCCAGATACTCACTATCACTCTCTGACATTCTCTGACACTCACTATCACTCTTTGACACTCACTATCACTCTCTGACTCTCTCTGACACACTCAGACACTCACTATCACTCTCTGACACTCTCTGACACTCTCAGACACTCACTATCACTCTCTGACACTCTCTGACACTCTCAGATACTCACTATCACTCTCTGACACTCTCTGACACTCTCAGACACTCACTGTCACTCTCTGACACTCTCAGACACTCACTATCACTCTCTGACACTCTCAGACACTCACTACCACTCTCTGACACTCTCTGACACTCTCTATCACTGCCTATCACACTCTGAAACTCTCTGACACACTCTGACACTCTCAGACACTCTCTATCACTCTCTCTCACTCATTATCACTCTTTGACACACTCTGACACTCTCTGACTCTCTCTGACTCTCTCAGACACTCTGACACTCTCTGACACTCTCTATCACTCTCTGACACATTCTGACACTCTCAGACACACTCTGACACACTCGGTCAGTTTCTGACAGTCTCAGACACTCTCTATCACTCTCTATCACTCTCTGACACTCTCAGACACTCACTATCACTCTCTGACACTCTCTGACACACGCAGACACTCACTACCACTCTCTATCACCCTCTGACACTCTCAGACACTCTCAGACACTCACTATCACTCTCTGACACTCTCTGACACTCACTATCACTCTCTGACACTCTCAGACACTCTCAGACACGCACTATCACTCTCTGACACTCTCTGACACTCTCAGACACTCACTATAACTTTCTATCACTCTCTGACACTCTCTGACACTCACTATCACTCTCTGACAATCTCAGACACTCATTATCACTCTCTATCACTCTCTGACACTCCCAGACACTCACTATCACTCTCTGACACTCTCTGACACTCACTATCACTCTCTATCACTCTCTGACACTCTCTGACACTCACTATCACTATCTGACACTCTCTGACACTCTCTGACACTCACTATCACTCTCTGACACTCTCAGACACTCATTATCACTCTCTATCACTCTCTGACACTCCCAGACATTCACTATCACTCTCTGACATTCTCTGACACTCACTATCACTCTCTATCACTCTCTGACACTCTCTGACACTCTCTATCACTATCTGACACTCTCTGACACTCTCTGACACTCACTATCACTCTCTGACACTCTCAGACACTCTCAGACACTCACTATCACTCTCTGACACTCTCTGACACTCTCAGACACTCACTATCACTCTCTATCACTCTCTGACACTCTCTGACACTCACTATCACTCTCTGACACTCTCAGAAACTCTCAGACACTCACTATCACTCTCTGAAACTCTCTGACACTCTCAGACACTCACTATCACTCTCTATCACTCTCTGACACTCTCTGACACTCCCAGACACTCACTATCACTCTCTGACATTCTCTGACACTCACTATCACTCACTATCACTCTCTGACACTCTCAGAAACTCTCAGACACTCATTATCACTCTTTGACACTCTCAGACACTCCCAGACACTCACTATCACTCTCTGACATTCTCTGACACTCACTATCACTCTCTATCACTCTCTGACACTCTCTGACACTCTCTGACACTCACTATCACTATCTGACACTCTCTGACACTCTCTGACACTCACTATCACTCTCTGACACTCTCAGACACTCTCAGACATTCACTATCACTCTCTGACACTCTCTGACACTCTCAGACACTCACTATCACTCTCTATCACTCTCTGACACTCTCTGACACTCACTATCACTCTCTGACACTCTCAGAAACTCTCAGACACTCACTATCACTCTCTGAAACTCTCTGACACTCTCAGACACTCACTATCACTCTCTATCACTCTCTGACACTCTCTGACACTCCCAGACACTCACTATCACTCTCTGACATTCTCTGACACTCACTATCACTCACTATCACTCTCTGACACTCTCAGAAACTCTCAGACACTCATTATCACTCTCTGACACTCTCAGACACTCTCAGACACTCACTATCACTCACTATCACTCTCTGACACTCACTGACACTCCCAGACACTCACTATCACTCTCTGACATTCTCTGACACTCACTATCACTCTCTATCACTCTCTGACACTCTCTGACACTCACTATCACTATCTGACACTCTCAGACACTCACTATCACTCTCTATCACTCTCTGACACTCCCAGACACTCACTATCACTCTCTGACATTCTCTGACACTCACTATCACTCTCTATCACTCTCTGACACTCTCTGATACTCACTATCACTATCTGACACTCTCTGACACTCTCTGACACTCACTATCACTCTCTGACACTCTCAGACACTCTCTGACACTCACTATCACGCTCTGACACTCTCAGACAATCTCAGACACTCACTATCACTCTCTGACACTCTCTGACACTCACTATCACTCTCTGACACTCTCAGACACTCTCAGACACTCACTATCACTCTCTGACACTCTCTGACACTCTCAGACACTCACTATCACTTTATATCACTCTCTGACACTCTCTGACACTCACTATCACTCTCTGACACTCTCAGACACTCTCAGACACTTACTATCACTCTCTGACACTCTCTGACACTCACAGACACTCACTATCACTTTCTATCACTCTCTGACACTCTCTGACACTCACTATCACTATCTGACACTCTCAGACACTCTCAGACACTTACTATCACTCTCTGACACTCTCAGACACTCACAGACACTCACTATCACTTTCTATCACTCTCTGACACTCTCTGACACTCACTATCACTATCTGACACTCTCAGACACTCTCTGACACTCACTATCACTCTCTGACACTCTCAGACACTCTCAGACACTTACTATCACTCTCTGACACTCTCAGACACTCACTATCACTCTCTATCACTCTCTGACACTCCCAGACACTCACTATCACTCTCTGACACTCTCTGACACTCACTATCACTCTCTGACACTCTCAGACACTCTCAGACTCTCACTATCACTCTCTGACACTCTCTGACACTCTCAGACACTCACTATCACTCTCTATCACTCTCTGACACTCCCAGACACTCACTATCACTCTCTGACATTCTCTGACACTCACTATCACTCTCTATCACTCTCTGACACTCTCTGACACTCACTATCACTCTCTGACACTCTCAGACACTCTCAGACACTCACTATCACTCTCTGATAATCTCTGACAGTCTCAGACACTCACTATCACTCTCTATCACTCTCTGACACTCCCAGACACTCACTATCACTCTCTGACATTCTCTGACACTCACTATCACTCTCTGACACTCTCTGACACTCTCAGACACTCACTATCACTCTCTATCACTCTCTGACACTCCCAGACACTCACTATCACTCTCTGACATTCTCTGACACTCACTATCACTCTCTGACACTCACTATCACTCTCTGACTCTCTCTGACACACTCAGACACTCACTATCACTCTCTGACACTCTCTGACACTCTCAGACACTCACTATCACTCTCTGACACTCTCTGACACTCTCAGATACTCACTATCACTCTCTGACACTCTCAGACACTCACTGTCACTCTCCGACACTCTCAGACACTCACTATCACTCTCTGACACTCTCAGACACTCACTACCACTCTCTGACTCTCTCTGACACTCTCTATCACTGCCTATCACACTCTGAAACTCTCTGACACACTCTGACACTCTCTGACACTCTCAGACACTCTCTATCACTCTCTCTCTCACTCATTATCACTCTTTGACACACTCTGACACTCTCTGACTCTCTCTGACTCTCTCAGACACTCTGACACTCTCTGACACTCTCTATCACTCTCTGACACTATCTGACACTCTCAGACACACTCTGACACACTCGGTCAGTTTCTGACAGTCTCAGACACTCTCTATCACTCTCTATCACTCACTATCACTCTCTGACACTCTCTGACACTCACTATCACTCTCTGACACTCTCAGACACTCTCAGACACTCACTATCACTCTCTGACACTCTCTGACACTCTCAGACACTCACTATCACTTTCTATCACTCTCTGACACTCTCTGACACTCACTATCACTCTCTGACACTCTCAGACACTGTCAGACACTTACTATCACTCTCTGACACTCTCTGACACTCTCAGACACTCACTATCACTTTCTATCACTCTCTGACACTCTCTGACACTCACTATCACTATCTGACACTCTCAGACACTCTCAGACACTTACTATCACTCTCTGACACTCTCAGACACTCACTATCACTCTCTATCACTCTCTGACACTCCCAGACACTCACTATCACTCTCTGACACTCTCAGACACTTACTATCACTTTCTATCACACTCTGAAACTCTCTGACACTCACTATCACTCTCTGACACTCTCAGACACTCTCAGACACTTACTATCACTCTCTGACACTCTCAGACACTCACTATCACTCTCTATCACTCTCTGACACTCCCAGACACTCACTATCACTCTCTGACACTCTCTGACACTCTCAGACACTCACTATCACTCTCAGACACTCTCAGACACTCACTATCACTCTCTGACACTCTCTGACACTCTCAGAAACTCACTATCACTCTCTATCACTCTCTGACACTCCCAGACACTCACTATCACTCTCTGACATTCTCTGACACTCACTATCACTCTCTGTCACTCTCTGACACTCTCTGACACTCACTATCACTCTCTGACACTCTCAGACACTCTCAGACACTCACTATCACTCTCTGATAATCTCTGACAGTCCCAGACACTCACTATCACTCTCTATCACTCTCTGACACTCCCAGACACTCACTATCACTCTCTGACATTCTCTGACACTCACTATCACTCTCTGACACTCTCTGACACTCTCAGACACTCACTATCACTCTCTATCACTCTCTGACACTCCCAGATACTCACTATCACTCTCTGACATTCTCTGACACTCACTATCACTCTTTGACACTCACTATCACTCTCTGACTCTCTCTGACACACTCAGACACTCACTATCACTCTCTGACACTCTCTGACACTCTCAGACACTCACTATCACTCTCTGACACTCTCTGACACTCTCAGATACTCACTATCACTCTCTGACACTCTCTGACACTCTCAGACACTCACTGTCACTCTCTGACACTCTCAGACACTCACTATCACTCTCTGACACTCTCAGACACTCACTACCACTCTCTGACACTCTCTGACACTCTCTATCACTGCCTATCACACTCTGAAACTCTCTGACACACTCTGACACTCTCAGACACTCTCTATCACTCTCTCTCACTCATTATCACTCTTTGACACACTCTGACACTCTCTGACTCTCTCTGACTCTCTCAGACACTCTGACACTCTCTGACACTCTCTATCACTCTCTGACACATTCTGACACTCTCAGACACACTCTGACACACTCGGTCAGTTTCTGACAGTCTCAGACACTCTCTATCACTCTCTATCACTCTCTGACACTCTCAGACACTCACTATCACTCTCTGACACTCTCTGACACACGCAGACACTCACTACCACTCTCTATCACCCTCTGACACTCTCAGACACTCTCAGACACTCACTATCACTCTCTGACACTCTCTGACACTCACTATCACTCTCTGACACTCTCAGACACTCTCAGACACGCACTATCACTCTCTGACACTCTCTGACACTCTCAGACACTCACTATAACTTTCTATCACTCTCTGACACTCTCTGACACTCACTATCACTCTCTGACAATCTCAGACACTCATTATCACTCTCTATCACTCTCTGACACTCCCAGACACTCACTATCACTCTCTGACACTCTCTGACACTCACTATCACTCTCTATCACTCTCTGACACTCTCTGACACTCACTATCACTATCTGACACTCTCTGACACTCTCTGACACTCACTATCACTCTCTGACACTCTCAGACACTCATTATCACTCTCTATCACTCTCTGACACTCCCAGACATTCACTATCACTCTCTGACATTCTCTGACACTCACTATCACTCTCTATCACTCTCTGACACTCTCTGACACTCTCTATCACTATCTGACACTCTCTGACACTCTCTGACACTCACTATCACTCTCTGACACTCTCAGACACTCTCAGACACTCACTATCACTCTCTGACACTCTCTGACACTCTCAGACACTCACTATCACTCTCTATCACTCTCTGACACTCTCTGACACTCACTATCACTCTCTGACACTCTCAGAAACTCTCAGACACTCACTATCACTCTCTGAAACTCTCTGACACTCTCAGACACTCACTATCACTCTCTATCACTCTCTGACACTCTCTGACACTCCCAGACACTCACTATCACTCTCTGACATTCTCTGACACTCACTATCACTCACTATCACTCTCTGACACTCTCAGAAACTCTCAGACACTCATTATCACTCTTTGACACTCTCAGACACTCCCAGACACTCACTATCACTCTCTGACATTCTCTGACACTCACTATCACTCTCTATCACTCTCTGACACTCTCTGACACTCTCTGACACTCACTATCACTATCTGACACTCTCTGACACTCTCTGACACTCACTATCACTCTCTGACACTCTCAGACACTCTCAGACATTCACTATCACTCTCTGACACTCTCTGACACTCTCAGACACTCACTATCACTCTCTATCACTCTCTGACACTCTCTGACACTCACTATCACTCTCTGACACTCTCAGAAACTCTCAGACACTCACTATCACTCTCTGAAACTCTCTGACACTCTCAGACACTCACTATCACTCTCTATCACTCTCTGACACTCTCTGACACTCCCAGACACTCACTATCACTCTCTGACATTCTCTGACACTCACTATCACTCACTATCACTCTCTGACACTCTCAGAAACTCTCAGACACTCATTATCACTCTCTGACACTCTCAGACACTCTCAGACACTCACTATCACTCACTATCACTCTCTGACACTCACTGACACTCCCAGACACTCACTATCACTCTCTGACATTCTCTGACACTCACTATCACTCTCTATCACTCTCTGACACTCTCTGACACTCACTATCACTATCTGACACTCTCAGACACTCACTATCACTCTCTATCACTCTCTGACACTCCCAGACACTCACTATCACTCTCTGACATTCTCTGACACTCACTATCACTCTCTATCACTCTCTGACACTCTCTGATACTCACTATCACTATCTGACACTCTCTGACACTCTCTGACACTCACTATCACTCTCTGACACTCTCAGACACTCTCTGACACTCACTATCACGCTCTGACACTCTCAGACAATCTCAGACACTCACTATCACTCTCTGACACTCTCTGACACTCACTATCACTCTCTGACACTCTCAGACACTCTCAGACACTCACTATCACTCTCTGACACTCTCTGACACTCTCAGACACTCACTATCACTTTATATCACTCTCTGACACTCTCTGACACTCACTATCACTCTCTGACACTCTCAGACACTCTCAGACACTTACTATCACTCTCTGACACTCTCTGACACTCACAGACACTCACTATCACTTTCTATCACTCTCTGACACTCTCTGACACTCACTATCACTATCTGACACTCTCAGACACTCTCAGACACTTACTATCACTCTCTGACACTCTCAGACACTCACTATCACTCTCTATCACTCTCTGACACTCCCAGACACTCACTATCACTCTCTGACACTCTCAGACACTCACTATCACTTTCTACCACACTCTGACACTCTCTGACACTCACTATCACTCTCTGACACTCTCAGACACTCTCAGACACTTACTATCACTCTCTGACACTCTCAGACACTCACTATCACTCTCTATCACTCTCTGACACTCCCAGACACTCACTATCACTCTCTGACACTCTCTGACACTCACTATCACTCTCTGACACTCTCAGACACTCTCAGACTCTCACTATCACTCTCTGACACTCTCTGACACTCTCAGACACTCACTATCACTCTCTATCACTCTCTGACACTCCCAGACACTCACTATCACTCTCTGACATTCTCTGACACTCACTATCACTCTCTATCACTCTCTGACACTCTCTGACACTCACTATCACTCTCTGACACTCTCAGACACTCTCAGACACTCACTATCACTCTCTGATAATCTCTGACAGTCTCAGACACTCACTATCACTCTCTATCACTCTCTGACACTCCCAGACACTCACTATCACTCTCTGACATTCTCTGACACTCACTATCACTCTCTGACACTCTCTGACACTCTCAGACACTCACTATCACTCTCTATCACTCTCTGACACTCCCAGACACTCACTATCACTCTCTGACATTCTCTGACACTCACTATCACTCTCTGACACTCACTATCACTCTCTGACTCTCTCTGACACACTCAGACACTCACTATCACTCTCTGACACTCTCTGACACTCTCAGACACTCACTATCACTCTCTGACACTCTCTGACACTCTCAGATACTCACTATCACTCTCTGACACTCTCAGACACTCACTGTCACTCTCTGACACTCTCAGACACTCACTATCACTCTCTGACACTCTCAGACACTCACTACCACTCTCTGACTCTCTCTGACACTCTCTATCACTGCCTATCACACTCTGAAACTCTCTGACACACTCTGACACTCTCTGACACTCTCAGACACTCTCTATCACTCTCTCTCTCACTCATTATCACTCTTTGACACACTCTGACACTCTCTGACTCTCTCTGACTCTCTCAGACACTCTGACACTCTCTGACACTCTCTATCACTCTCTGACACTATCTGACACTCTCAGACACACTCTGACACACTCGGTCAGTTTCTGACAGTCTCAGACACTCTCTATCACTCTCTATCACTCACTATCACTCTCTGACACTCTCTGACACTCAGTATCACTCTCTGACACTCTCAGACACTCTCAGACACTCACTATCACTCTCTGACACTCTCTGACACTCTCAGACACTCACTATCACTTTCTATCACTCTCTGACACTCTCTGACACTCACTATCACTCTCTGACACTCTCAGACACTGTCAGACACTTACTATCACTCTCTGACACTCTCTGACACTCTCAGACACTCACTATCACTTTCTATCACTCTCTGACACTCTCTGACACTCACTATCACTATCTGACACTCTCAGACACTCTCAGACACTTACTATCACTCTCTGACACTCTCAGACACTCACTATCACTCTCTTTCACTCTCTGACACTCCCAGACACTCACTATCACTCTCTGACACTCTCAGACACTTACTATCACTTTCTATCACACTCTGAAACTCTCTGACACTCACTATCACTCTCTGACACTCTCAGACACTCTCAGACACTTACTATCACTCTCTGACACTCTCAGACACTCACTATCACTCTCTATCACTCTCTGACACTCCCAGACACTCACTATCACTCTCTGACACTCTCTGACACTCTCAGACACTCACTATCACTCTCAGACACTCTCAGACACTCACTATCACTCTCTGACTCTCTCTGACACTCTCAGAAACTCACTATCACTCTCTATCACTCTCTGACACTCCCAGACACTCACTATCACTCTCTGACATTCTCTGACACTCACTATCACTCTCTGTCACTCTCTGACACTCTCTGACACTCACTATCACTCTCTGACACTCTCAGACACTCTCAGACACTCACTATCACTCTCTGATAATCTCTGACAGTCTCAGACACTCACTATCACTCTCTATCACTCTCTGACACTCCCAGACACTCACTATCACTCTCTGACATTCTCTGACACTCACTATCACTCTCTGACACTCTCAGACACTCACTATCACTCTCTATCACTCTCTGACACTCCCAGATACTCACTATCACTCTCTGACATTCTCTGACACTCACTATCACTCTTTGACACTCACTATCACTCTCTGACTCTCTCTGACACACTCAGACACTCACTATCACTCTCTGACACTCTCTGACACTCTCAGACACTCACTATCACTCTCTGACACTCTCTGACACTCTCAGATACTCACTATCACTCTCTGACACTCTCTGACACTCTCAGACACTCACTGTCACTCTCTGACACTCTCAGACACTCACTATCACTCTCTGACACTCTCAGACACTCACTACCACTCTCTGACACTCTCTGACACTCTCTATCACTGCCTATCACACTCTGAAACTCTCTGACACACTCTGACACTCTCAGACACTCTCTATCACTCTCTCTCACTCATTATCACTCTTTGACACACTCTGACACTCTCTGACTCTCTCTGACTCTCTCAGACACTCTGACACTCTCTGACACTCTCTATCACTCTCTGACACATTCTGACACTCTCAGACACACTCTGACACACTCGGTCAGTTTCTGACAGTCTCAGACACTCTCTATCACTCTCTATCACTCTCTGACACTCTCAGACACTCACTATCACTCTCTGACACTCTCTGACACACGCAGACACTCACTACCACTCTCTATCACCCTCTGACACTCTCAGACACTCTCAGACACTCACTATCACTCTCTGACACTCTCTGACACTCACTATCACTCTCTGACACTCTCAGACACTCTCAGACACGCACTATCACTCTCTGACACTCTCTGACACTCTCAGACACTCACTATAACTTTCTATCACTCTCTGACACTCTCTGACACTCACTATCACTCTCTGACAATCTCAGACACTCATTATCACTCTCTATCACTCTCTGACACTCCCAGACACTCACTATCACTCTCTGACACTCTCTGACACTCACTATCACTCTCTATCACTCTCTGACACTCTCTGACACTCACTATCACTATCTGACACTCTCTGACACTCTCTGACACTCACTATCACTCTCTGACACTCTCAGACACTCATTATCACTCTCTATCACTCTCTGACACTCCCAGACATTCACTATCACTCTCTGACATTCTCTGACACTCACTATCACTCTCTATCACTCTCTGACACTCTCTGACACTCTCTATCACTATCTGACACTCTCTGACACTCTCTGACACTCACTATCACTCTCTGACACTCTCAGACACTCTCAGACACTCACTATCACTCTCTGACACTCTCTGACACTCTCAGACACTCACTATCACTCTCTATCACTCTCTGACACTCTCTGACACTCACTATCACTCTCTGACACTCTCAGAAACTCTCAGACACTCACTATCACTCTCTGAAACTCTCTGACACTCTCAGACACTCACTATCACTCTCTATCACTCTCTGACACTCTCTGACACTCCCAGACACTCACTATCACTCTCTGACATTCTCTGACACTCACTATCACTCACTATCACTCTCTGACACTCTCAGAAACTCTCAGACACTCATTATCACTCTTTGACACTCTCAGACACTCCCAGACACTCACTATCAGTCTCTGACATTCTCTGACACTCACTATCACTCTCTATCACTCTCTGACACTCTCTGACACTCTCTGACACTCACTATCACTATCTGACACTCTCTGACACTCTCTGACACTCACTATCACTCTCTGACACTCTCAGACACTCTCAGACATTCACTATCACTCTCTGACACTCTCTGACACTCTCAGACACTCACTATCACTCTCTATCACTCTCTGACACTCTCTGACACTCACTATCACTCTCTGACACTCTCAGAAACTCTCAGACACTCACTATCACTCTCTGAAACTCTCTGACACTCTCAGACACTCACTATCACTCTCTATCACTCTCTGACACTCTCTGACACTCCCAGACACTCACTATCACTCTCTGACATTCTCTGACACTCACTATCACTCACTATCACTCTCTGACACTCTCAGAAACTCTCAGACACTCATTATCACTCTCTGACACTCTCAGACACTCTCAGACACTCACTATCACTCTCTATCACTCTCTGACACTCACTGACACTCCCAGACACTCACTATCACTCTCTGACATTCTCTGACACTCACTATCACTCTCTATCAATCTCTGACACTCTCTGACACTCACTATCACTATCTGACACTCTCAGACACTCACTATCACTCTCTATCACTCTCTGACACTCCCAGACACTCACTATCACTCTCTGACATTCTCTGACACTCACTATCACTCTCTATCACTCTCTGACACTCTCTGATACTCACTATCACTATCTGACACTCTCTGACACTCTCTGACACTCACTATCACTCTCTGACACTCTCAGACACTCTCAGACACTCACTATGACTCTCTGACACTCTCTGACACTCTCTGACACTCACTATCACTCTCTATCACTCTCTGACACTCTCTGACACTCACTATCACTCTCTGACACTCTCTGACACTCTCAGACACTCACTATCACTCTCTATCACTCTCTGACACTCCCAGACACTCACTGTCACTCTCTGACATTCTCTGACACTCACTATCACTCACTATCACTCTCTGACACTCTCAGACACTCACGATCACTCTCTATCACTCTCTGACACTCCCAGACACTCACTATCACTCTCTGACATTCTCTGACACTCACTATCACTCTCTGACACTCTCTGACACTCTCAGACACTCACTATCACTCTCTATCACTCTCTGATACTCCCAGACACTCACTATCACTCCCAGACACTCACTATCACTCTCTGACATTCTCTGACACTCACTGTCACTCTCTGACACTCTCTGACACTCTCAGACACTCACTATCACTCTCTGACACTCTCTGACACTCTCAGACACTCACTATCACTCTCTGACACTCTCTGACACTCTCAGATACTCACTATCGCTCTCTGACACTCTCTGACACTCTCAGACACTCACTGTCACTCTCTGACACTCTCAGACACTCACTATCACTCTCTGACACTCTCAGACACTCACTACCACTCTCTGACACTCTCTGACACTCTCTATCACTGCCTATCACTCTCTGAAACTCTCTGACACACTCTGGCACTCTCTGACACTCTCAGACACTCTCTATCACTCTCTCTCACTCTTTATCACTCTTTGACACACTCTGACACTCTCTGACTCTCTCTGACTCTCTCAGACACTCTGACACTCTCTGACACTCTCTATCACTCTCTATCACTCTCTGACACTCCCAGACACTCACTATCACTCTCTGACATTCTCTGACACTCACTATCACTCACTATCACTCTCTGATACTCTCAGACACTCACTATCACTCTCTATCACTCTCTGACACTCCCAGACACTCACTATCACTCTCTGACATTCTCTGACACTCACTATCACTCTCTGACACTCTCTGACACTCTCAGACACTCACTATCACTCTCTATCACTCTCTGATACTCCCAGACACTCACTATCACTCCCAGACACTCACTATCACTCTCTGACATTCTCTGACACTCACTATCACTCTCTGACACTCTCTGACACTCTCAGACACTCACTATCACTCTCTGACACTCTCTGACACTCTCAGACACTCACTATCACTCTCTGACACTCTCTGACACTCTCAGATACTCACTATCGCTCTCTGACACTCTCTGACACTCTCAGACACTCACTGTCACTCTCTGACACTCTCAGACACTCACTATCACTCTCTGACACTCTCAGACACTCACTACCACTCTCTGACACTCTCTGACACTCTCTATCACTGCCTATCACTCTCTGAAACTCTCTGACACACTCTGGCACTCTCTGACACTCTCAGACACTCTCTATCACTCTCTCTCACTCTTTATCACTCTTTGACACACTCTGACACTCTCTGACTCTCTCTGACTCTCTCAGACACTCTGACACTCTCTGACACTCTCTATCACTCTCTGACACTATCTGACACTCTCAGACACACTCTGACACACTCGGTCAGTTTCTGACAGTCTCAGACACTCTCTATCAATCATTATCACTCTCTGACACACTCTAACAATCTCTGACACTCTCAGACACTCTCTATCACTCATTATCACTCTCTGACACTCTCAGACAATCTCTGACACTCTTTATCAGTGTCTGACAATCTCTGACACTCTGTGACACTCTATCACACTCTGACACTCTCTGACATACTTTGACACACTCTGACACACTCTGACAATCTCTGACACTCTGAGACACTCTCTATCGCTCTCTGACACACTCTGACAATCTCTGACAATCACAGACTCTCTCAGACACTCTCTATCGCTCTCTGACACTCTCTGACACCCTCTGACACTCTCAAACACACTAATCACTCTCTGACACTCTCTGACACTCTCAGACACTCTCAGACAATCTCTGACATTCTCTATCACTCTCTGACACACTCTAACACTCTCTGACACTCTCTGACACACTCTAACGCTCTCTGACACTCTCAGACAATCTCTATCACTCTCTGTCACTCTCTGTCACTCTCTGACACACTCTGACAGTCTCTGAAACACTAAGACTCTTGCAGACACTCTCAGACACTCTCTCACTCTCTGACACTCTGTGACACTCTCTATCATTCTCTATCACTCTCTGACACACTCTGACACTCTCTGACACTCTCTGACACTCTCTATCACTCTCTGTCACACTCTAACAATCTCTGACACTCTCAGACAATCTCTATCACTCTCTGTCACTCTCTGACACACTCTGACAGTCTCTGACACACTAAGATTCTTGCAGGCACTCTCAGGCACTCTCTCACTCTCTAACACTCTGTGACACTCTCTATCTTTCTGTATCACTCTCTGACACACTCTGACACTCTCTGACACTCTCTGACACTCTCTATCACTCTCTGTCACTCTCTGAAAATCTGTATCACTCTCTGACACTCTCTGACACTCTGTGACACTCTCTATCACTCAATGACACTCTCTGACACACTCTATCACTCTCTATCACTCACTGACACTCTGTGAAACTCTCAGACACTTTCCGACACTCTCAGACACTCTATATCACTCTCTATCACTCTCTGACACTCTCTGACACACTCTGACACTCTCTGACACACTCTGACACTCTCTATCACTCTCTGTCACTCTCTGAAACACTCTGACAATATCTGACACTCTCAGACACTCTCAGACACTCTCTATCACTCGCTGACACTCGCTAACACTCTCAGACACTCTCAGACACACTCTGTCACTCTCTGACTCTCTGTGACATACTCTGACACTCTCTGACACACTCTATCACTTTCTATCACTCTCTGACACTCTCTGACGCACTTTGACACTCTCTGACACTCTCTGACACTCTCTGACACTCTCAGACACACTCTATCACTCTCTGACACTCTGTGACATACTCTGACACTCTCTGTCACTCTCAGACACTTTCTATCACTCTCTGACACACTCCATCAGTCAATGACACTCTCTTGCATTCTCTATCACTCCCTATCACTCTCGGACACCGTCTGACAGTCTCTGACACTCTCAGACACTCTCAGACCTTCTCAGATACTCTCTGTCACTCTCTGACACTAACTGACACTCTCAGATACTCTCTGTCACTCTCAGACACTCTCTATCACTCTCTTACATTCTCTATCACTCTCTGACACTCTGTATCACTGCCTATCAGTCTCTGAAACTCTCTGACACACTCTGACACTCTGACACTCTCAGACACTCTCTATCACTCTCTATCACTCTTTAGCACTCTCTGAAACACTCTGATACTCTCTGACTCTCTCTGACTGTCTCAGACACTCTCTGACACTCTCTATCACTCTCTGACACTATCTGACACTCTCTGACACACTCTGACACACTCGGTCAGACTCTGACAGTCTCAGACACTCTCTATCACTCTCTATCACTCTCTGACACACTCTGACAATCTCTGACACTCTCAGACACTCTCTATCACTCTCAGACACTCTGTCACTCTCAGACACTCTCTATCACTCTCTGACAATCTCTGACACTCTCTGACACACTCTATCACTCTATGACACTCTCGATCACTCTCTATCACTCTCTGACACACTCTGACAGTCTCTGACAATCTCAGACTCTCTCAGACACTCTCAGAGACTCTCTATCACTCTCTGAAACTCTCTATCTCTCTCTGACACTCTCTGACACTCTCTATCACTCTCTCTCACTCTCTGACACTCTCTGACACACTCGGACACTCTCTGACACTCTGAGAGACTCTCTGTCACTCTCTATCACTCTCTGACACACTCTGACAATCTCTGACACTCTCAGACACTCTCAGACACTCTCTGTCACTCGCTGACACTCACTGACACTCTCTAACACTCTCAGACACTCTCGGACACACTCTATCACTCTCTGACACTCTCTGACATACTCTGACACTCTCTGACTCTCTCAAACACTCTCTATCACTCTCTATCACTCTCTGACACTCTCTGACACTCTCCATCACTCTTTATCATCTCTGACCCTCTCTGACGGTCTCTGACACACTCTATCACTCTCTATCACTCTCTGTCTCTCTCAGACACTCTCTGACAATCTCTATCACTCTCTGACACTATCTGGCACTCTCTGACACTCTGTGACACTCTGAGACAATCTCTATCACTCTCTATCACTCTTTATCACTCTCTGACCCTCTCTGACGCTCTCTGACACACTCTCTCGCTCTCTATCACTCTCTGACACTCTCAGACACTCTCTATCGCTCTTTATCACTCTGTGACACTCTCTGACACTCACTGAAAATCTCTGACTCTCTCAGACACTCTCTGACACTCTCTATCACTCTGTGACACTATCTGACACTCTCTGACACACTCAGACACTCTATATCACTCTCTGACACTAACTGACACTCTCAGATACTCTCTGTCACTCTCAGACAATTTCTATCACACTCCTACATTCTCTATCACTCTTTGACACTCTCGATCACTGCCGATCACTCTCTGAAACTCTCTGACACACTCTGACACTCTCTGACACTCTCAGACACTCTCTATCACTCTCTATCATTCTTTATCACTCTCTGACACACTCTGACACTCTCTGACTCTCTCTGACTCTCTCAGACACTCTCTGACACTCTCTATCACTCTCTGACACTATCTGACGCTCTCTGACACACTCTGACACACTCGGTCAGTCTCTGACAGTCTCATATACTCTCTATCACTCTCCATCAGTCTGTGACACACTCTGACAATCTCTGACACTCTCTGACACTCTCTATCACTCTCTGTCACTCTCTGAAAATCTGTATCACTCTCTGACACTCTCTGACACTCTCTGACACTCTCTATCACTCAATGACACTCTCTGACACACTCTATCACTCTCTATCACTCTCTGACACTCTGTGACACTCTCAGACACTTTCCGACACTCTCAGACACTCTATATCACTCTCTGACACTCTCTGACACTCTCTATCACTCTCTATCACTCTCTGACACTCTCTGACACACTCTGACACTCTCTGACACACTCTGACACTCTCTATCACTCTCTGTCACTCGCTGACACTCGCTAACACTCTCAGACACTCTCAGACACACTCTATCACTCTCTGACTCTCTGTGACATACTCTGACACTCTCTGACACTCTCTGACACACTCTATCACTCTCTATCACTCTCTGACACTCTCTGACACACTTTGACACTCTCTGACACTCTCTGACACTCTCAGACACACTCTATCACTCTCTGACACTCTGTGACATACTCTGACACTCTCTGTCACTCTCAGACACTCTCTAACACTTTCTATCACTCTCTGACACACTCCATCAGTCAATGACACTCTCTTGCATTCTCTATCACTCCCTATCACTCTCGGACACCGTCTGACAGTCTCTGACACTCTCAGACACTCTCAGACCTTCTCAGATACTCTCTGTCACTCTCTGACACTAACTGACACTCTCAGATACTCTCTGTCACTCTCAGACACTCTCTATCACTCTCTTACATTCTCTATCACTCTCTGACACTCTGTATCACTGCCTATCAGTCTCTGAAACTCTCTGACACACTCTGACACTCTCAGACACTCTCTATCACTCTCTATCACTCTTTAGCACTCTCTGAAACACTCTGATACTCTCTGACTCTCTCTGACTGTCTCAGACACTCTCTGACACTCTCTATCACTCTCTGACACTATCTGACACTCTCTGACACACTCTGACACACTCGGTCAGACTCTGACAGTCTCAGACACTCTCTGACACTCTCTATCACTCTGTGACACTATCTGACACTCTCTGACACACTCAGACACTCTATATCACTCTCTGACACTAACTGACACTCTCAGATACTCTCTGTCACTCTCAGACAATTTCTATCACACTCCTACATTCTCTATCACTCTTTGACACTCTCGATCACTGCCGATCACTCTCTGAAACTCTCTGACACACTCTGACACTCTCTGACACTCTCAGACACTCTCTATCACTCTCTATCATTCTTTATCACTCTCTGACACACTCTGACACTCTCTGACTCTCTCTGACTCTCTCAGACACTCTCTGACACTCTCTATCACTCTCTGACACTATCTGACGCTCTCTGACACACTCTGACACACTCGGTCAGTCTCTGACAGTCTCATATACTCTCTATCACTCTCCATCAGTCTGTGACACACTCTGACAATCTCTGACACTCTCTGACACTCTCTATCACTCTCTGTCACTCTCTGAAAATCTGTATCACTCTCTGACACTCTCTGACACTCTCTGACACTCTCTATCACTCAATGACACTCTCTGACACACTCTATCACTCTCTATCACTCTCTGACACTCTGTGACACTCTCAGACACTTTCCGACACTCTCAGACACTCTATATCACTCTCTGACACTCTCTGATACTCTCTATCACTCTCTATCACTCTCTGACACTCTCTGACACACTCTGACACTCTCTGACACACTCTGACACTCTCTATCACTCTCTGTCACTCGCTGACACTCGCTAACACTCTCAGACACTCTCAGACACACTCTATCACTCTCTGACTCTCTGTGACATACTCTGACACTCTCTGACACTCTCTGACACACTCTATCACTCTCTATCACTCTCTGACACTCTCTGACACACTTTGACACTCTCTGACACTCTCTGACACTCTCAGACACACTCTATCACTCTCTGACACTCTGTGACATACTCTGACACTCTCTGTCACTCTCAGACACTCTCTAACACTTTCTATCACTCTCTAACACACTCCATCAGTCAATGACACTCTCTTGCATTCTCTATCACTCCCTATCACTCTCGGACACCGTCTGACAGTCTCTGACACTCTCAGACACTCTCAGACCTTCTCAGATACTCTCTGTCACTCTCTGACACTAACTGACACTCTCAGATACTCTCTGTCACTCTCAGACACTCTCTATCACTCTCTTACATTCTCTATCACTCTCTGACACTCTGTATCACTGCCTATCAGTCTCTGAAACTCTCTGACGCACTCTGACACTCTCAGACACTCTCTATCACTCTCTATCACTCTTTAGCACTCTCTGAAACACTCTGATACTCTCTGACTCTCTCTGACTGTCTCAGACACTCTCTGACACTCTCTATCACTCTCTGACACTATCTGACACTCTCTGACACACTCTGACACACTCGGTCAGACTCTGACAGTCTCAGACACTCTCTGACACTCTCTATCACTCTCTGACACACTCTGACAATCTCTGACACTCTCAGACACTGTCTATCACTCTCAGACACTCTGTCACTCTCAGACACTCTCTATCACTCTCTGACAATCTCTGACACTCTCTGACACTCTCTATCACTCTATGACACTCTCGATCACTCTCTATCACTCTCTGACACAGTCTGACACTCTCTGAAACTCTCAGACACACTCTATCACTCTCTGACACTCTGTGACATACTCTGACACTCTCTGTCACTCTCAGACACTCTCTATCACTCTCTAACACTTTCTATCACTCTCTGACACACTCCATCAGTCAATGACACTCTCTTGCATTCTCTATCACTCCCTATCACTCTCGGACACCGTCTGACAGTCTCTGACACTCTCAGACACTCTCAGACCTTCTCAGATACTCTCTGTCACTCTCTGACACTAACTGACACTCTCAGATACTCTCTGTCACTCTCAGACACTCTCTATCACTCTCTTACATTCTCTATCACTCTCTGACACTCTGTATCACTGCCTATCAGTCTCTGGAACTCTCTGACACACTCTGACACTCTGACACTCTCAGACATTCTCTATCACTCTCTATCACTCTTTAGCTCTCTCTGAAACACTCTGATACTCTCTGACTCTCTCTGACTGTCTCATACACTCTCTGACACTCTCTATCACTCTCTGACACTATCTGACACTCTCTGACACACTCTGACACACTCGGTCAGACTCTGACAGTCTCAGACACTCTCTATCACTCTCTATCACTCTCTGACACACTCTGACAATCTCTGACACTCTCAGACACTCTCTATCACTCTCAGACACTCTGTCACTCTCAGACACTCTCTATCACTCTCTGACAATCTCTGACACTCTCTGACACTCTCTATCACTCTATGACACTCTCGATCACTCTCTATCACTCTCTGACACAGGCTGACACTCTCTGAAACTCTCAGACACTCTCTATCACTCTCTGACACACTCTGACACTCTCTGACAATCTCAGACTCTCTCAGACACTCTCAGAGACTCTCTATCACTCTCTGAGACTCTCTATCTCTCTCTGACACTCTCTGACACTTTCTGACACTCTCTATCACTCTCTGACACTCTCTGACACTCTCTATCACTCTCTCTCACTCTCTGACACTCTCTGACACACTCGGACACTCTCTGACACTCTGAGAGACTCTCTGTCACTCTCTATTACTCTCTGACACACTCTGACAATCTCTGACACTCTCAGACACTCTCTATCACTCGCTGACACTCACTGACACTCTCTAACACTCTCAGACACTCTCGGACACACTCTATCACTCTCTGACACTCTCTGACATACTCTGACACTCTCTGACTCTCTCAAACACTCTCTATCACTCTCTATCACTCTCTGACACTCTCTGACACTCTCCATCACTCTTTATCATCTCTGACCCTCTCTGACGCTCGCTGACACACTCTATCACTCTCTATCACTCTCTGTCTCTCTCAGACACTCTCTGACAATCTCTATCACTATCTGACACTATCTGGCCCTCTCTGACACTCTGTGACACTCTGAGACAATCTCTATCACTCTCTATCACTCTTTATCACTCTCTGACCCTCTCTGACGCTCTCTGACACACTCTATCGCTCTCTATCACTCTCTGACACTCTCAGACACTCTCTATCGCTCTTTATCACTCTGTGACACTCTCTGACACTCACTGAAAATCTCTGACTCTCTCAGACACTCTCTGACACTCTCTATCACTCTGTGACACTATCTGACACTCTCTGACACTCTCAGACACTCTCTATCACTCTCTGACACTAACTGACACTCTCAGATACTCTGACACTCTCAGACAATCTCTATCACACTCCTACATTCTCTATCACTCTTTGACACTCTCGATCACTGCCGATCACTCTCTGAAACTCTCTGACACACTCTGACACTCTCTGACACTCTCAGACACTCTCTATCACTCTCTATCATTCTTTATCACTCTCTGACACACTCTGACACTCTCTGACTCTCTCTGACTCTCTCAGACACTCTCTGACACTCTCTATCACTCTCTGACACTATCTGACGCTCTCTGACACACTCTGACACACTCGGTCAGTCTCTGACAGTCTCATATACTCCCTATCACTCTCCATCACTCTGTGACACACTCTGACAATCTCTGACACTCTCTGACACTCTCTATCACTCTCTGTCACTCTCTGAAAATCTGTATCACTCTCTGACACTCTCTGACACTCTCTGACACTCTCTATCACTCAATGACACTCTCTGACACACTCTATCACTCTCTATCACTCTCTGACACTCTGTGACACTCTCAGACACTTTCCGACACTCTCAGACACTCTATATCACTCTCTGACACTCTCTGACACTCTCTATCACTCTCTATCACTCTCTGACACTCTCTGACACACTCTGACACTCTCTGACACACTCTGACACTCTCTATCACTCTCTGTCACTCTCTGAAACACTCTGACAATATCTGACACTCTCAGACACTCTCAGACACTCTCTATCACTCGCTGACACTCGCTAACACTCTCAGACACTCTCAGACACACTCTATCACTCTCTGACTCTCTGTGACATACTCTGACACTCTCTGACACTCTCTGACACACTCTATCACTCTCTATCACTCTCTGACACTCTCTGACACTCTCTATCACTCTCTATCACTCTCTGACACTCTCTGACACACTCTGACACTCTCTGACACACTCTGACACTCTCTATCACTCTCTGTCACTCTCTGAAACACTCTGACAATATCTGACACTCTCAGACACTCTCAGACACTCTCAGACACTCTCTATCACTCGCTGACACTCGCTAACACTCTCAGACACTCTCAGACACACTCTATCACTCTCTGACTCTCTGTGACATACTCTGACACTCTCTGACACTCTCTGACACACTCTATCACTCTCTATCACTCTCTGACACTCTCTGACACACTTTGACACTCTCTGACACTCTCTGACACTCTCAGACACACTCTATCACTCTCTGACACTCTGTGACATACTCTGACACTCTCTGTCACTCTCAGACACTCTCTATCACTCTCTAACACTTTCTATCACTCTCTGACACACTCCATCAGTCAATGACACTCTCTTGCATTCTCTATCACTCCCTATCACTCTCGGACACCGTCTGACAGTCTCTGACACTCTCAGACACTCTCAGACCTTCTCAGATACTCTCTGTCACTCTCTGACACTAACTGACACTCTCAGATACTCTCTGTCACTCTCAGACACTCTCTATCACTCTCTTACATTCTCTATCACTCTCTGACACTCTGTATCACTGCCTATCAGTCTCTGAAACTCTCTGACACACTCTGACACTCTGACACTCTCAGACACTCTCTATCACTCTCTATCACTCTTTAGCACTCTCTGAAACACTCTGATACTCTCTGACTCTCTCTGACTGTCTCAGACACTCTCTGACACTCTCTATCACTCTCTGACACTCTCAGACACTCTCTATCGCTCTTTATCACTCTGTGACACTCTCTGACACTCACTGAAAATCTCTGACTCTCTCAGACACTCTCTGACACTCTCTATCACTCTGTGACACTATCTGACACTCTCAGACACTCTCTATCACTCGCTGACACTCGCTAACACTCTCAGACACACTCTATCACTCTCTGACACTCTGTGACATACTCTGACACTCTCTGACACTCTCTGACATTCTCTATCACTCTCTATCACTCTCTGACACTCTCTGACACACTTTGACACTCTCTGACACTCTCAAACACACTCTATCACTCTCTGACACTCTGTGACATACTCTGACACTCTCTGTCACTCTCAGACACTCTCTATCACTCTCCAACACTCTCCATCACTCCCTATCACTCTCAGACACTTTCTGACAGTCTCTGACACTCTCAGACACTCTCAGACCTTCTCAGATGCTCTCCGTCACTCTCTGGCACTAACTGACACTCTCAGATACTCTCTGTCACTCTCAGACAATCTCTATCACACTCCTACATTCTCTATCACTCTTTGACACTCTCGATCACTGCCGATCACTCTCTGAAACTCTCTGACACACTCTGACACTCTCTGACACTCTCAGACACTCTCTATCACTCTCTATCATTCTTTATCACTCTCTGACACACTCTGACACTCTCTGACTCTCTCTGACTCTCTCAGACACTCTCTGACACACTCTATCACTCTCTGACACTATCTGACGCTCTCTGACACACTCTGACACACTCGGTCAGTCTCTGACAGTCTCAGACACTCTCTATCACTCTCCATCACTCTGTGACACACTCTGACAATCTCTGACACTCTCAGACACTCTCTATCACTCTCTGACAATCTCTGACACTCTCTGACACTCTCTATCACTCTATGACACTCTCGATCACTCTCTATCACACTCTGACACACTCTGACACTCTCTGAAACTCTCAGACGCTCTCTATCACTCTCTATCACTATCTGACACACTCTGACATTCTCTGACAATCTCAGACTCTCTCATACACTCACAGAGACTCTCTATCACTCTCTGACACTCTCTATCACTCTCTATCACTCTCTGACACTCTCGGACACACTCTGACTCTCTCTGACACTCTCTGAAACTCTCAGACACTCCCTAGCACACTCTATCACTCACTGACACTCTCTGAAACTCTCAGACACTCTCTATCACTCTCTCTCACTATCTGACAAACTCTGACAGTCTCCGACAACCTCAGAGACTCTCTATTACTCTCTGACACTCCCTGTCACACTCTATCACTCTCTGACACTCTCCGACAATCTCTGACACTCTCTATCACTCTCTGACACTCTCTGACACACTCTGACACTCTCTGACACTCTGAGACACTGTCTGTCACTCTCTATCACTCTCTGACACACTCTGACAATCTCTGACACTCTCAGACACTCTCAGACACTCTCTATCACTCGCTGACACTCACTGACACTCTCTAACACTCTCAGACACTCTCAGACAAATTCTATCACTCTCTGACACTCTCTGACTCTCTCAAACACTCACTATCACTCTCTATCACTCTCTGACACTCTCTGACACTCTCTGACACACTCTATCGCTCTCTTTCTCTATCTGACACTCTCAGACACTCTCTATCAATCTTTATCACTCTGTGACACTCTCTGACACTCACTGAAAATCTTTGACTCTCTCAGACACTCTCTGACACTCTATCACTCTCTGACACTATCTGGCACTCTCTGACACACTGTGACAGTCTGAGACAATCTCTATCACTCTCCATCACTCTTTATCACACTCTGAACCTCTCTGACGCTCTCTGACACACTCTATCGCTCTCTATCACTCTCTGACACTCTCAGACACTCTCTATCGCTCTTTGTCACTGTGTGACACTCTCTGACACTCACTGAAAATCTCTGACTCTCTCAGACACTCTCTGACACTCTCTATCACTCTGTGACACTATCTGACACTCTCTGACACTCTCTGACACTCTCAGACACTGTCTATCACTCGCTGACACTCGCTAACACTCTCAGACACTCTCAGACACACTCTGTCACTCTCTGACACTCTGTGACATACTCTGACACTCTCTGACACTCTCTGACACTCTCAGACACTCTCTATCACTCTCTGACACTCTCTATCACTCTCTATCACTCTCTGACACTCTCTGACACACTTTGACACTCTCTGACACTCTCTGACACTCTCAGACACACACTATCACTCTCTGACACTCTGTGACATACTCTGACACTCTCTGTCACTCTCAGACACTTGCTATCACTCTCTAACACTCTCTATCACTCTCTGACACTCGCTGACACACTCCATCAGTCAATGACACTCTCTTACAATCTCTATCGCTCCCTATCACTCTGGGACACTTTCTGACAGTCTCTGACACTCTCAGACTCTCTCAGACCTTCTCAGATACTCTCTGTCACTCTCTGACACTAACTGACTCTCTCAGATACTCTCTGTCACTCTCAGACACTCTCGATCACTCTCTTACATTCTCTATAACTCTCTGACACTCTCTATCACTGCCTATTACTCTCTGAAACTCTCTGACACACTCTGACACTCTCTGACTCTCTCTGACTCTCTCAGACACTCTCTGACACTCTCTAACACTCTCTATCACTCTTTGATACTATCTGACACACTCGGTCAGTCTCTGACAGTCTCAGACACTCTCTATCACTCTCTATCACACTCTGACACACTCTGACAATCTCTGACACTCTCAGACACTCTCTATCACTCTCAGACAGTCTGTCACTCTCAGACACTCTCTATCACTCTCTGACAATCTCTGAAACTCTCTGACACTCTCTATCACTCTATGAAACTCTCGATCACTCTCCATCACTCTCTGACACACTCTGACACTCTCAGAAGCTCTCAGACACTCTCTATCACTCTCTATCACTATCTGACACACTCTGACAGACTCTGACAATCTCAGACTCTCTCAACACTCTCAGAGACTTGCTATCACTCTCTGACACTCTCTATCACTCTCTTCACTCTCTGACACTCTCTGACACTCTCTGACACACTCTGACACTCTCTGAAACTCTCAGACACTCCCTATCACACTCTATCACTCTCTGACAATCTCTGAAACTCTCAGACACTCTCTATCACTCTCTATCACTATCTGACACACCCTGACAGTCTCTGACAATCTCAGACTCTCTCAGACACTCTCTATCACTCTCTATCACTCTCTGACACTCTCTGAAACTCTCTATCACTCTCTGACACACTCTGACACACTCTGACACTCTCAGAAGCTCTCAGACACTCTCTATCACTCTCTATCACTATCTGACGCACAATGACAGACTCCGACAATCTCAGACTCTCTCAACACTCTCAGAGACTTGCTATCACTCTCTGACACTCTCTATCACTCTCTTCACTCTCTGACACTCTCTGACACTCTCTGACACACTCTGACACTCTCTGACACTCTCTGAAACTCACAGACACTCCCTATCACACTCTAACACTCTTTGACACTCTCTGAAACTCTCAGACACTCTCTATCGCTCTCTGTCACTATCTGACACACTCTGACAGTCTCTGACAATCTCAGACTCTCTCAGACACTCTCTATCACTCTCTATCACTCTCTGACACTCTCTGACACTCTTTATCACTCTCAGACACTCTCAGACATTCTCTATCTCTCTCTGACACTCTCTCTCACTCTCTATCACTCTCTGTCAATCTCTGACACTCTCTGACACTCACTATCACTCTCTGATAATCTCTATCACTCTCTGACACTCTCTGACACTCTCTGACACTCCCAGACACTCACGATCACTCTCTGACACTCTCTGACACTCACAATCACTCTCTGACATTCTCTATCGCTCTCTGACACACTTGATCACTCTCTGACACACTCTGACACTCTCTAACACTCTCTGACACTCTTTGACACTCTCTGACACTCTCTATCACTCTCTGACATTCTCTGACACTCTCAGACACTCTCAGACACTCACTGTCACTCTCAGACACTGACTATCACTCTCTGATACTCTCTGACACTCACTATCATTCTCTGACACTCTCTATCAATCTCTCACACTCTCTGACACTCACTATCACTCTCTGACAATCTCTATCACTCTCAGACACTCTCTGACACTCACTATCTCTCTCTGACACTCTCTCTCACTCTCTGAAAATCTCTGACACTCGCTATCACTCTCTGACTCTGTCTGACACTCTAAGACACTCACCATCACTCTCTGATACTCTCTGACGCTCACTATCACTCTCTGATACACTCTGACACTCACTGTCACTCTCTGACACACTCTGACACTCTCAGACACTCACTATCACTCTCTGACAATCTCTGACCCTCTCTGACACTCTCTGACACTCTCCATCACTCTCTGACACCCTCTGACACTCTCTGACACACACTATCACTCTCTGACAATCTCTGAATCTCTCTGACACTCTCTGACACACTCTATCACTCTCTGACACTCTCAATCACTCTCTGACACTCTCAGACACTCAGTGTCACTCTCTGACACTCTCTGACACTCTGACACTCTCTGAAAGTCTGTGACACTCTCTATCACTCTCTATCACTCTCTGTCAATCTCTGACACTCTCTGTCACTCACTATCACTCTCTGATAATCTCTATCACTCTCTGACACTCTCTGACACTCTCTGACACTCTCAGACACTCACGATCACTCTCTGACACTCTCTGACACTCACTATCACTCTCTGACATTCTCTGACGCTCTCTGACACACACTATCACTCTCTGACACTCTCTGACACTCTTTAACACTCTCTAACACACTCTGACACTCTCTGACACTCTCTATCACTCTCTGACACTCTCTGACACTCTCTATCGCTCTCTGACACACTTGATCACTCTCTGACACTCTCTAACACTCTCTGACACTCTCTATCACTCTCTGACACTCTCTATCACTCTCTGACATTCTCTGACACTCTCAGACACTCTCAGACACTCACTGTCACTCTCAGACACTGACTATCACTCTCTGATACTCTCTGACACTCACTATCATTCTCTGACACTCTCTATCAATCTCTCACACTCTCTGACACTCACTATCACTCTCTGACAATCTCTATCACTCTCAGACACTCTCTGACACTCACTATCTCTCTCTGACACTCTCTCTCACTCTCTGAAAATCTCTGACTCTCGCTATCACTCTCTGACTCTCTCTGACACTCTAAGACACTCACCATCACTCTCTGATACTCTCTGACGCTCACTATCACTCTCTGATACACTCTGACACTCACTATCACTCTCTGACACACTCTGACACTCTCAGACACTCACTATCACTCTCTGACAATCTCTGACCCTCTCTGACACTCTCTGACACTCTCCATCACTCTCTGACACCCTCTGACACTCTCTGACACACACTATCACTCTCTGACAATCTCTGAATCTCTCTGACACTCTCTGACACACTCTATCACTCTCTGACACTCTCAATCACTCTCTGACACTCTCAGACACTCAGTGTCACTCTCTGACACTCTCTGACACTCTGACACTCTCTGAAACTCTCTGACACTCTCTATCACTCTCTATCACTCTCTGTCAATCTCTGACACTCTCTGTCACTCACTATCACTCTCTGATAATCTCTATCACTCTCTGACACTCTCTGACACTCTCAGACACTCACGATCACTCTCTGACACTCTCTGACACTCACTATCACTCTCTGACATTCTCTGACACTCTCTGACACACACTATCACTCTCTGACACTCTCTGACACTCTCTAACACTCTCTAACACACTCCGACACTCTCTGACACTCTCTGACACTCTCTATCACTCTCTGACACTCTCTGACACTCTCTGACACTCTCTATCTCTCTCTGACACTCTTGATCACTCTCTGACACTCTCTAACACTCTCTGACCCTCTCTGACACTCTGTGACACTCTCTATCACTCTCTGACATTCTCTGACACTCTCAGACACTCACTATCACTCTCTTATACTCTCTGACACTCACTATCATTCTCTGACACTCTCTATCAATCTCTCACACTCTCTGACACTCACTATCACTCTCTGACAATCTCTATCACTCTCAGACACTCTCTATCACTCTCAGACACTCTCAGACACTCACTATCACTCTCTGACACTCACTATCACTCTCTGACACTCTCTCTCACTCTCTGAAACTCTCTGACACTCGCTATCACTCTCTGAGTCACTCTGACACTCTAAGACACTCACCATCACTCTCTGATACTCTCTGACGCTCACTATCACTCTCTGATACACTCTGACACTCACTATCACTCTCTGACACACTCTGACACTCTCAGACACTCACTATCACTCTCTGACAATCTCTGACCCTCTCTGACACTCTCTGACACTCTCCATCACTCTCTGACACCCTCTGACACTCTCTGACACACACTATCACGCTCTGACAATCTCTGAATCTCTCTGACACTCTCTGACACACTCTATCACTCTCTGAGACTCTCAATCACTCTCTGACACTCTCAGACACTCAGTGTCACTCGCTGACACTCTCTGACACTCTGACATACCCTGAAACTCTCTGACACTCTCTATCACTCTCTGACACAGTCTGACACTCTCAGATACTCTGAGTCACTCTCTGACACTCTCTATCACTCTCGATCACTCTCTGACACTCTCTGACACTCTCTATCACACTCTGACACTCTCAATCACTCTCTGACACACTCTGACACTCTCAGACACTCAGTGTCACTCTCTGACACTCTCTGACACTCTCAGACAATCACTATCAATCTCTGACACTCTCTGAGACACTCTATCACGCTCTATCACTCTCTATCACTCTCTGACATTCTCTGACACTCTCAGACACTAACAGACAATCACTATCAATCTCTGACGCTCTCTGACACTCACTATCACTCTCTGACACTCTCTGACACTCTCTATCAATCTCTGACACTCTCTGACACTCTCTGACACGCTCAGACACTCACTGTCACTCTCAGACACTCACTATCACTCTCTGATACACTCTGACACACACTACCACTCTCTGACAATCTCTATCAATCTCTGACACTCTCTGACACTCTCTGACATGCTCAGACACTCACTATCACTCTCTGACACTCACTATCACTCTCTGACACTCTCTCACACTCTCTGAAACTCTCTATCTCTCTCTGACACTCACTATCACTCTCTGATACTCTCTGACGCTCACTATCACTCTCTGATACTCTCTGACACTCTCTATCACTCTCTGACACTCTCTATCACTCTCTGACACTCTCTGGCACTCTCTGACTCTCACTATCACTCTCTGACACTCTCAGACACTCAGTGTCACTCGCTGACACTCTCTGACACTCTGACATACCCTGAAACTCTCTGACACTCTCTATCACTCTCTGACACAGTCTGACACTCTCAGATACTCTGTGTCACTCTCTGACACTCTCTATCACTCTCGATCACTCTCTGACACTCTCTGACACTCTCTATCACTCTCTGACACTCTCTGACACTCTCTATCACTCAATGACACTCTCTGAAACTCTCTATCACTCTCTGACACTCTCTGACTCTCTTATCACTCTCTGACACTCTCTATCACTCTCTGACACTCTCTGACACTCTCTATCACGCAATGACACTCTCTGACACTCACTATCACTCTCTGGCACTCTCTGACACTCATCATCACTCTGTGACACTCTCTATCACTCTCTGACGCTCTCTGACACTCTCTATCTCTCTCTGACACCCTCTGACACTCTCTGACACTCTCTGACACTCTCAGTCACTCTCAGACACTCACTATCACTCTCTGATAGTCTCTGACGCTCACTATCACTCTCTGATACTCTCTGACATTCACTATCACTCTCTGACACTCTCTATCACTCTCTGACACTCTCTGGCACTCTCTGACACTCACTATCACTCTCTGACACTCATTATCACTCTGTGACACTCTCTATCACTCTCTGACACTCTCAGACACTCACTATCACTCTCTCACATTCTCTATCTCTCACTGACACTCTCTATCAATCTCTATCACTCTCTATCAATCTCTGACACTCACTATCACTCTCTGACAATCTCTATCACTCTCAGACACTCTCTATCACTCTCAGACACTCTCAGACACTCGCTATCTCTCTCTGATTCTCTCTGACACTCACTATCACTCTCTGATACTCTCAGACACTCACTATGACTCTGTGACACTCTCTGACACTCTCAGACACTCTCGGACACTCTCTGACACTCTCTATCACTCAATGACACTCTCTGAAACTCTCTATCACTCTCTGACACTCTCTGACTCTCTTATCACTCTCTGACACTCTCTATCACTCTCTGACACTCTCTGACACTCTCTATCACGCAATGACACTCTCTGACACTCACTATCACTCTCTGGCACTCTCTGACACTCATTATCACTCTGTGACACTCTCTATCACTCTCTGACGCTCTCTGACACTCTCTATCTCTCTCTGACACCCTCTGACACTCTCTGACACTCTCTGACACTCTCAGTCACTCTCAGACACTCACTATCACTCTCTGATAGTCTCTGACGCTCACTATCACTCTCTGATACTCTCTGACATTCACTATCACTCTCTGACACTCTCTATCACTCTCTGGCACTCTCTGGCACTCTCTGACACTCACTATCACTCTCTGACACTCATTATCACTCTGTGACACTCTCTATCACTCTCTGACACTCTCAGACACTCACTATCACTCTCTCACATTCTCTATCTCTCACTGACACTCTCTATCAATCTCTATCACTCTCTATCAATCTCTGACACTCACTATCACTCTCTGACAATCTCTATCACTCTCAGACACTCTCTATCACTCTCAGACACTCTCAGACACTCGCTATCTCTCTCTGATTCTCTCTGACACTCACTATCACTCTCTGATACTCTCAGACACTCACTATGACTCTGTGACACTCTCTGACACTCTCAGACACTCTCTGACACTCTCAGACACTCTCTATCACTCTCTGACACTCGCTGACACTCTCTATCACTCTCTGACACTCTCTGACACTCTCTATCACTCAATGACACTCTCTGAAACTCTCTATCACTCTCTGACACTCTCTGACACACTCTGACACTCTCAGACACTCTCTGAAATTCTCAGACACGCTCCATCAATCTCTATCACTCTCTGACATTCTCTACCTCTCTGACCATCTCTATCACTCTCTATCACTCTCTGACTCTCTCTATCACTCTCTGACACTCTCTATCACTGTCTGACACTCTCTGACACTCTCTATCAGTCAATGACACTCTCTGACACTCTCTATCACTCTCTCTCGCTCTCTATCACTCTCTGTCTCTCTCTGAAACTCTCTGACTCTCTCTGACACTCTCAGACAGACTCAGACACTCACTATCACTCTCTGTCACTCTCTGTCACTCTCTGACACTCTCTGACACTCTCTGACACTCTCTATCACTCTCTATCACTCTCTGACACTCTCTGACACTCTCTATCACTCTCTATCAATCTCTATCACTCTCTGAAACTCTCTGACACTCTCTGACAATCTCTATCAGTCTCTATCTCTCTCGGACACTCTCGATCACTCTCTGACACTCTCTTACACTCTCAGACACTCACTATCACTCTCTGATACTCTTTGACACTCACTATCACTCTCTGATACTCTAAGACACTCACTATCACTCTCTGACACTCTCTATCACGCTCAGACACTCTCTGTCACTCTGAGACACTCTCTATCACTCTCTGACGCTCTCTGACACTCTCTATCACTCTCTGACACTCTCTATCACTCTCTGACACTCTCTTACAGTCTCAGACACTCTCAGACACTCACTATCGCTCTCTGACACTCACGATCACTCTCTGACACGCTCTCACACTCTCTGACACTCTCTGAAACTCTCTATCGCTCTCTGACACTCTCTATAACTCTCTCACACTCTGACACTCTCTGACACTCTCTATCACTCTCTATCACTCTCTGAAACTCTCTGACACTCTCTGACAATTTCTATCACTCTCTGACACTCTCAGACACTCTCTATCACTCTGAGACACTCTCAGACAGTCACTATCACTCCCTGACACTCACTATCATGCTCTGACACTCTGTCACACTCTCTGAAACTCTCTATCTCTCTCTGAAAATCTCTATCACTCTCTGACACTCTCTGAAACTCTCTATCACTCTCTGACACTCTCTGACACTCTCTGACACTCTAAGACAGTGACTATCAGTCTCTGATACTCTCTGACGCTCACTATCACTCTCTGATACTCTCTGACACTCACCATCACTCTTTGACACTCTCTATCACTCTCTGACACTCTCAGACACTCACTATCACTCTCTGACACTCTCTCACACTTTCCGACATTCTCTATCACTCTCTGACACTCTCTATCACTCTCAGCCACTCTCAGACACTCACTATCACTCTCTGACACTCTCTATCTCTCTCTGACACTCCCTATCACTCTCTATCACTCTCTATCACTCTCTATCAATCTCTGACACCCTCTGACACTCACTATCACTCTGTGACAATCTCTATCACTCTCAGACACTCTCTATCACTCTCAGACACTCTCAGACACTCACTATCACTCTCTGACACTCAATATCACTCTCTGACACTCTCTCACACTCTCTGACACTCTCTGAAACTCTCTATCGCTCTCTGACACTCTCTATCACTCCCTGACACTCTCTGTCACTCTCAGACACTCTCAGACACTCACTATCACTCTCTGATACTCTCTGACACTCACAGTCACTCTCTGATACTCTCTGACACATACTATCACTCTCTGGCACTCTATCACTCTCTGACACTCTCTGACACTCTCTGACACTCACTATCACTCTCTGACACTCTCTGACAATCTCTGACACTCTCAGACACTCTCTGACACTCACTATCACTCTCTGACACTCTCTGACACACTCTATCACTCTCTATCACTCTCTGACACTCTCTATCGCTCTCTGACACTCTCAGACACTCTCAGACACTCACTATCACTCTCTGATCCTCTCTGACACATTCTATCACTCTCTGATACTCTCAGACACTCACTATCACTCTCTGGCACTCTCTATCACTCTCGGACACTCTCTATCACTCTCTGACTTTCTCGATCACTCACTGACACTCTCTGACACTCTCTGACAATCTCTATCAGTCTCTATCTCTCTCGGACACTCTCTATCACTCTCTGACACTCTCTTACACTCTCAGACACTCACTATCACTCTCTGATACTCTTTGACACTCACTATCACTCTCTGATACTCTCAGACACTCACTATCACTCTCTGACACACTCTATCACTCTCGGACACTCTCTATCACTCTCTGACACGCTCTGACACTCACTCTCACACTCTGACATTCTCGATCACTCACTGACACTCTCTATCACTCTCAGACACTCTCAGACACTCACTATCACTCTCTGACACTCTCTATCACGCTCAGACACTCTCTGTCACTCTAAGACACTCTCTATCACTCTGAGACACTCTCAGACACTCACTATCACTCTCTGACACTCACTATCACTCTCAGACACTCTCTATCACTCTCAGACACTCTCAGACACTCACTATCACTCTCTGACACTCACGATCACTCTCTGACACGCTCTCACACTCTCTGACACTCTCTGAAACTCTCTATCGCTCTTTGACACTCTCTATCACTCTCTGACACTCTCTGACACCATCAGACACTCTCAGACACTCACTATCTTTCTCTGATACTCTCTGACACTCACTATCGCTCTCTGATACTCTCTGACACATACTATCACTCTCGGCACTCTCTGACACTCACTATCACTCTCTAACACACTCTGACACTCACTATCACTCTCTGACACTCTCTGACACTCTCTGACACTCTCAGACACTCTTAGGCACTCACTATAACTCTCTGACACTCTCTATCACTCTCTATCACTCTCTGACACTCTCTGACACTCTCAGACACACTCAGACACACTCAGACAGTCACTATCACTCTCTGACGCTCTCTGACTCTCTCTATCACTCTCTGACACTCTCTATCACTCTCTGACACTCTCTTACACTCTCAGACACTCTCAGACACTCACTGTCACTCTCTGATACTCTCTGACACTCACTATCACTCTCTGATACTCTCAGACACTCACTCTCACTTTCTGGCACTCTCTATCACTCTCGGACACTCTCTATCACTCTCTGACACTCACGCTCACTCTCTGACATTCTCGATCACTCTCTATCACTCTCTGACACGCTCTGACACTCTCTGTCACTCTCTGACACTCTCTATCACTCGCTGAAACTCTCTGACACTCTCTGACACTCTCTATCACTCTCTGACACTCTCTGACACTATCAGACACTCGCCATCACTCGCTGACACTCTCTGACACTCACTATCACTCTCTGACACTCTCTGACACACTCTGAAACTCTCTATCTGTCTCTGACACTCTCTATCACTCACTGACACTCTCTGACACTCTCAGACACTCTCAGGCACTCACTATCACTCTCTGATACTCTCTGACACTCACTATCACTCTCTGATACTCTCTGATACATTCTATCACTCTCTGGCACTCTCTGACACACTCTGACACTCCCTATCACTCTCTATCACTCTCAGACACTCTCAGACACTCTCTGACACTCACTATCACTATCTGACACACTCTGACACTCTCAGACACTCTCAGACACTCACTGTCACTCTCAGACACTGACTATCACTCTCTGATACTCTCTGACACTCACTATCATTCTCTGACACTCTCTATCAATCTCTCACACTCTCTGACACTCACTATCACTCTCTGACAATCTCTATCACTCTCAGACACTCTCTGACACTCACTATCTTTCTCTGACACTCTCTCTCACTCTCTGAAAATCTCTGACACTCGCTATCACTCTCTGACTCTCTCTGACACTCTAAGACACTCACCATCACTCTCTGATACTCTCTGACGCTCACTATCACTCTCTGATACACTCTGACACTCACTATCACTCTCTGACACACTCTGACACTCTCAGACACTCACTATCACTCTCTGACAATCTCTGACCCTCTCTGACACTCTCTGACACTCTCCATCACTCTCTGACACCCTCTGACACTCTCTGACACACACTATCACTCTCTGACAATCTCTGAATCTCTCTGACACTCTCTGACACACTCTATCACTCTCTGACACTCTCAATCACTCTCTGACACTCTCAGACACTCAGTGTCACTCTCTGACACTCTCTGACACTCTGACACTCTCTGAAAGTCTGTGACACTCTCTATCACTCTCTCTCACTCTCTGATAATCTCTATCACTCTCTGACACTCTCTGACACTCTCAGACACTCACGATCACTCTCTGACACTCTCTGACACTCACTATTACTCTCTGACATTCTCTGACACTCTCTGACACACACTATCACTCTCTGGCACTCTCTGACACTCTCTAACACTCTCTAACACACTCCGACACTCTCTGACACTCTCTGACACTCTCTATCACTCTCTGACACTCTCTGACACTCTCTGACACTCTCTATCACTCTCTGACACTCTTGATCACTCTCTGACACTCTCTAACACTCTCTGACCCTCTCTGACACTCTGTGACACTCTCTATCACTCTCTGACATTCTCTGACACTCTCAGACACTCTCAGACACTCACTGTCACTCTCAGACACTGACTATCACTCTCTGATACTCTCTGACACTCACTATCATTCTCTGACACTCTCTATCAATCTCTCACACTCTCTGACACTCACTATCACTCTCTGACAATCTCTATCACTCTCAGACACTCTCTATCACTCTCAGACACTCACTATCACTCTCTGACACTCACTATCACTCTCTGACACTCTCTCTCACTCTCTGAAACTCTCTGACGCTCGCTATCACTCTCTGAGTCACTCTGACACTCTAAGACACTCACCATCACTCTCTGATACTCTCTGACGCTCACTATCACTCTCTGATACACTCTGACACTCACTATCACTCTCTGACACACTCTGACACTCTCAGACACTCACTATCACTCTCTGACAATCTCTGACCCTCTCTGACACTCTCTGACACTCTCCATCACTCTCTGACAACCTCTGACACTCTCTGACACACACTATCACTCTCTGACAATCTCTGAATCTCTCTGACACTCTCTGACACACTCTATCACTCTCTGAGACTCTCAATCACTCTCTGACACTCTCAGACACTCAGTGTCACTCGCTGACACTCTCTGACACTCTGACATACCCTGAAACTCTCTGACACTCTCTATCACTCTCTGACACAGTCTGACACTCTCAGATACTCTGTGTCACTCTCTGACACTCTCTATCACTCTCGATCACTCTCTGACACTCTCTGACACTCTCTATCACACTCTGACACTCTCAATCACTCTCTGACACACTCTGACACTCTCAGACACTCAGTGTCACTCTCTGACACTCTCTGACACTCTCAGACAATCACTATCAATCTCTGACACTCTCTGAGACACTCTATCACGCTCTATCACTCTCTATCACTCTCTGACATTCTCTGACACTCTCAGACGCTAACAGACAATCACTATCAATCTCTGACGCTCTCTGACACTCACTATCACTCTCTGACACTCTCTGACACTCTCTATCAATCTCTGACACTCTCTGACACTCTCTGACACGCTCAGACACTCACTGTCACTCTCAGACACTCACTGTCACTCTCTGATACACTCTGCACACACTACCACTCTCTGACACTCTCTATCAATCTCTGACACTCTCTATCACTCTCTGACACTCTCTGGCACTCTCTGACTCTCACTATCACTCTCTGACACTCTCAGACACTCAGTGTCACTCGCTGACACTCTCTAACACTCTGACATACCCTGAAACTCTCTGACACTCTCTATCACTCTCTGACACAGTCTGACACTCTCAGATACTCTGTGTCACTCTCTGACACTCTCTATCACTCTCGATCACTCTCTGACACTCTCTGACACTCTCTATCACTCTCTGACACTCTCTGACACTCTCTATCACTCAATGACACTCTCTGAAACTCTCTATCACTCTCTGACACTCTCTGACTCTCTTATCACTCTCTGACACTCTCTATCACTCTCTGACACTCTCTGACACTCTCTATCACGCAATGACACTCTCTGACACTCACTATCACTCTCTGGCACTCTCTGACACTCATTATCACTCTGTGACACTCTCTATCACTCTCTGACGCTCTCTGACACTCTCTATCTCTCTCTGACACCCTCTGACACTCTCTGACACTCTCTGACACTCTCAGTCACTCTCAGACACTCAATATCACTCTCTGATAGTCTCTGACGCTCACTATCACTCTCTGATACTCTCTGACATTCACTATCACTCTCTGACACTCTCTATCACTCTCTGACACTCTCTGGCACTCTCTGACACTCACTATCACTCTCTGGCACTCTCTGACACTCATTATCACTCTGTGACACTCTCTATCACTCTCTGACACTCTCAGACACTCACTATCACTCTCTCACATTCTCTATCTCTCACTGACACTCTCTATCAATCTCTATCACTCTCTATCAATCTCTGACACTCACTATCACTCTCTGACAATCTCTATCACTCTCAGACACTCTCTATCACTCTCAGACACTCTCAGACACTCGCTATCTCTCTCTGATTCTCTCTGACACTCACTATCACTCTCTGATACTCTCAGACACTCACTATGACTCTGTGACACTCTCTGACACTCTCAGAAACTCTCTGACACTCTCAGACACTCTCTGAAATTCTCAGACACGCTCCATCAATCTCTATCACTCTCTGACATTCTCTACCTCTCTGACCATCTCTATCACTCTCTATCACTCTCTGACTCTCTCTATCACTCTCTGACACTCTCTATCACTGTCTGACACTCTCTGACACTCTCTATCAGTCAATGACACTCTCTGACACTCTCTATCACTCTCTCTCGCTCTCTATCACTCTCTGTCTCTCTCTGAAACTCTCTGACTCTCTCTGACACTCTCAGACAGACGCAGACACTCACTATCACTCTCTGTTACTCTCTGTCACTCTCTGACACTCTCTGACACTCTCTATCACTCTCTATCACTCTCTGACACTCTCTGACACTCTCTATCACTCTCTATCAATCTCTATCACTCTCTGAAACTCTCTGACACTCTCTGACAATCTCTATCAGTCTCTATCTCTCTCGGACACTCTCGATCACTCTCTGACACTCTCTTACACTCTCAGACACTCACTATCACTCTCTGATACTCTTTGACACTCACTATCACTCTCTGATACTCTCAGACACTCACTATCACTCTCTGACACTCTCTATCACGCTCAGACACTCTCTGTCACTCTGAGACACTCTCTATCACTCTCTGACGCTCTCTGACACTCTCTATCACTCTCTGACACTCTCTATCACTCTCTGACACTCTCGTACAGTCTCAGACACTCTCAGACACTCACTATCGCTCTCTGACACTCACGATCACTCTCTGACACGCTCTCACTCTCTCTGACACTCTCTGAAACTCTCTATCGCTCTCTGACACTCTCTATAACTCTCTCACACTCTGACACTCTCTGACACTCTCTATCACTCTCTATCACTCTCTGAAACTCTCTGACACTCTCTGACAATTTCTATCACTCTCTGACACTCTCAGACACTCTCTATCACTCTGAGACACTCTCAGACACTCACTATCACTCCCTGACACTCACTATCACGCTCTGACACTCTGTCACACTCTCTGAAACTCTCTATCTCTCTCTGAAAATCTCTATCACTCTCTGACACTCTCTGAAACTCTCTATCACTCTCTGACACTCTCTGACACTCTCTGACACTCTAGGACAGTGACTATCAGTCTCTGATACTCTCTGACGCTCACTATCACTCTCTGATACTCTCTGACACTCACCATCACTCTTTGACACTCTCTATCACTCTCTGACACTCTCAGACACTCTCTGACACTCACTATCACTATCTGACACACTCTGACACTCTCAGACACTCACAATCTCTCTCTGATCCTCTCTGACACTCACTATCACTCTCTGATTCTCTCAGACACCCACTATCATTCTCTGGCACTCTCTAACACTCTCGGAAACTCTCCATCACTCTCTGACACTCTCTGACACTCACTCCCATCTCTGACATTCTCGATCACTCACTGACACTCTCTATCACTCTCAGTCACTCTCTGACACGCTCTGACACTCTCTGACACTCTCTGACACTCTCTATCACTCTATATCACTCTCTGAAACTCTCTGACACTCTCTGACACTCTCTATCACTCTCTGACACTCTCTGACACTCTCAGACACTCACCATCAATCTCTGACACTCTCTGACACTCACTATCACTCTCTGACACTCTCTGACCGTCTCTGAAACTCTCTATCACTCTCTATCACTCACTGACACTCTCTGACACTCTCTGACACTCTCAGACACTCTCAGACACTCACTATCAATCTCTGACTCTCTCTGACACTCTTTATCACTCTCTGACACTCTCTGACTCTCTCTGACACTCTCAGACACACTCAGACACTCACTATCACTCTCTGACGCTCTCTGACACTCTCTATCCCTCTCTATCACTCTCTGACACTCTCTATCACTCTCTGACACGCTCTTGCATTCTGAGAAACTCTCAGACACTCACTTTAACTCTCTGATACTCTCTGACACTCACTATCACTCTCTGATACTCTCAGACACTCAATATCACTCTCTGACACTCTCTACCACTCTCGGACACACTCTATCACTCTCTGATACTCTCTGACACTCACTATCACTCTCTGACACTCACTGATACTCACTATCACTCTCTGATACTCTCTGACACGTACTATCACTCTCTGGCACTCTATCACTCTCTGACACTCTCTGAAACTCTCTATCACTCTCAGACACTCTCTGACACTCTCAGACACTCACTATCACACTCTGACCCATTCTGACACATCTTTATCACTCTCTGTCACTCTCTGACACTGTCTCACACTCTCAGACACTCGCAGACACACTCAGACACTCTCTATCACTCTCTGACACTCTCTGACACTCTCAGACACTCACTATCACACTCTGACCCATTCTGACACATCTTTATCACTCTCTGTCACTCTCTGACACTGTCTCACACTCTCAGACACTCTCAGACACACTCAGACACTCTCTATCACTCTCTGACGCTCTCTGACACTCTCTATCATTCTCTGACACTCTCTATCACTCTCTGACACTCTCTATCACTCTCTGACACTCTCTTACACTCTCAGACAATCTCAGACACTCTCAGACACTCACTATCACTCTCTGATCCTCTCTGACACTCACTATCACTCTCTGATACTCTCAGACACTCACTATCACTCTCTGGCACTCTCTATCACTCTCGGACACTCTCTATCACTCTCTGACATTCTCGATCACTCACTGACACTCTCTATCACTCTCAGACACTCACTATCACTCTCTGACACTCTCTGACACTCTCTGACACTCTCTATCACTCTCTATCACTCTCTATAACTCTCTCACACTCTCTGACACTCCCTGACACTCTCAATCACTCTCTATCACTCTCTGAAAAACTCTGACAATTTCTATCACTCTCTGACACTCTCAGACACTCTCCATCACTCTGAGACACTCTCAGACACTCACTATCACTCTCTGACACTCACTATCACTCTCTGACACTCTCTCACACTCTCTGAAACTCTCTATCTCTCTCTGAATCTCTCTATCACTCTCTGACACTCTCTGACACTCTCTATCACTGTCTGACATTCTCTGACACTCTCTGACACTCTAAGACACTCACTATCACTCTCTGATACTCTCTGTTGCTCACTATCACTCTCTGATACTCTCTGTCGCTCACTATCACTCTCTGGCACTCTCTATCACTCTCGGACACTCTCTATCACTCTCTGACATTCTCGATCACTCACTGACACTCACTATCACTCTCAGACACTCACTATCACTCTCTGACACTCTCTGACACTCTCTGACACTCTCTATCACTCTCTATAACTCTCTCACACTCTCTGACACTCTCTGACACTCTCTATCACTCTCTATCACTATCTGAAACACTCTGACACTCTCTGACAATTTCTATCACTCTCTGACGCTCTCAGACACTCTCTATCACTCTGAGACACTCTCAGTCACTCACTATCACTCTCTGACACTCACTATCACTCTCTGACACTCTCTCACACTCTCTGACAATCTCTATCACTCTCTATCACTCTCGGACACTCTCTGACACTCTCTGACACTCTCTATCACTCTCTATCACTCTCTGAAACTCTCTGACACTCTCTGACAATCTCTATCACTCTCTGACACTCTCAGACACTCTCTATCACTCTCAGACACTCTCAGACACTCACTATCACTCTCTGACACTCTCTGACACTCACTGACACTCACTATCACTCTCTGATACTCTCTGACACATACTATCACTCTCTGGCACTCTATCACTCTCTGACACTCTCTGAAACTCTCTGACACTCACTGTCACTCTCTGACACTCTCTAACACTCTCTGACACTCTTTATCACTCTCTGACACTCTCTGACACTCTCAGACACTCTCAGACACTCACTATCACTCTCTCATCCTCTCTGACACTCACTATCACTCTCTGATACTCTCAGACCCTCACTATCACTCTCTGGCACTCTCTATCACTCTCGGACACTCTCTATCACTCTCTGACATTCTCGATCACTCACTGAAAGTCTCTATCACTCTCAGACACTCACTATCACTCTCTGACACTCTCTGACACTCTCTATCACTCCCTGACACTCTCTGTCACTCTCAGACACTCTCAGACACTCACTATCACTCTCTGATACTCTCTAACACTCACAGTCACTCTCTGATACTCTCTGACACATACTATCACTCTCTGGCACTCTATCTCTCTCTGACACTCTCTGACACTCTCTGACACTCACTATCACTCTCTGACACTCTCTGACAATCTCTGACACTCTCAGACACTCTCTGACACTCACTATCACTCTCTGAAACTCTCTGACACTCTCTATCACTCTCTATCACTCTCTGACACTCTCTATCGCTCTCTGACACTCTCAGACACTCTCAGACACTCACTATCACTCTCTGATCCTCTCTGACACTCACTATCACTCTCTGACACTCTCTGACAATCTCTGACACTCTCAGACACTCTCTGACACTCACTATCACTCTCTGAAACTCTCTGACACTCTCTATCACTCTCTATCACTCTCTGACACTCTCTATCGCTCTCTGACACTCTCAGACACTCTCAGACACTCACTATCACTCTCTGATCCTCTCTGACACTCACTATCACTTTCTGGCACTCTCTATCACTCTCAGACACTCTCTATCACTCTCTGACTTTCTCGATCACTCACTGACACTCTCTGACACTCTCTGACAATCTCTATCAGTCTCTATCTCTCTCGGACACTCTCTATCACTCTCTGACACTCTCTTACACTCTCAGACACTCACTATCACTCTCTGATACTCTTTGACACTCACTATCACTCTCTGATACTCTCAGACACTCACTATCACTCTCTGACACACTCTATCACTCTCGGACACTCTCTATCACTCTCTGACACGCTCTGACACTCACTCTCACTCTCTGACATTCTCGATCACTCACTGACACTCTCTATCACTCTCAGACACTCTCAGACACTCACTATCACTCTCTGACACTCTCTATCACGCTCAGACACTCTCTGTCACTCTCAGACACTCTCTATCACTCTGAGACACTCTCAGACACTCACTATCACTCTCTGACACTCACTATCACTCTCAGACACTCTCTATCACTCTGAGACACTCTCAGACACTCACTATCACTCTCTGACACTCACGATCACTCTCTGACACGCTCTCACACTCTCTGACACTCTCTGAAACTCTCCATCGCTCTTTGACACTCTCTATCACTCTCTGACACTCTCTGACACCATCAGACACTCTCAGACACTCACTATCTTTCTCTGATACTCTCTGACACTCACTATCACTCTCTGATACTCTCTGACTCATACTATCACTCTCGGCACTCTCTGACACTCACTATCACTCTCTAACACACTCTGACACTCACTATCACTCTCTGACACTCTCTGACACTCACTGACACTCTCTATCACTCTCAGTCACTCTCTGACACGCTCTGACACTCTCTGACACTCTCTGACACTCTCTGACACTGTCTATCACTCTCTATTACTCTCTGAAACTCTCTGTCACTCTCTGACATTCTCTGACACTCTCAGACACTCACCATCAATCTCTGACACTCTCTGACACTCACTATCACTCTCTGACACTCTCTGAAACTCTCTATCTGTCTCTGACACTCTCTGACACTCTCAGACACTCAACATCAATCTCTGACACTCTCTGACACTCACTGACACTCTCTGACACTCTCAGACACTCTCAGACACTCACTATCACTCTCTGATACTCTCTGACACTCACTATCACTCTCTGATACTCTCTGACACATACTATCACTCTCTGGCACTCTCTGACACTCTCTGACACTCACTATCACTCACTGACACTCTCTGACACTCTCTGACACTCTCAGACACTCTCAGACACTCACTATCAATCTCTGACTCTCTCTGACACTCTTTATCACTCTCTGACACTCTCTGACTCTCTCTGACACTCTCAGACACACTCAGACACTCACTATCACTCTCTGACGCTCTCTGACACTCTCTATCCCTCTCTATCACTCTCTGACACTCTCTATCTCTCTCTGACACGCTCTTGCATTCTGAGAAACTCTCAGACACTCACTATCACTCTCTGATACTCTCTGACACTCACTATCACTCTCTGATACTCTCAGACACTCAATATCACTCTCTGACACTCTCTATCACTCTCGGACACACTCTATCACTCTCTGATACTCTCTGACACTCACTATCACTCTCTGACACTCACTGATACTCACTATCACTCTCTGATACTCTCTGACACGTACTATCACTCTCTGGCACTCTATCACTCTCTGACACTCTCTGAAACTCTCTATCACTCTCTGACACTCTCTGACACTCTCAGACACTCACTATCACACTCTGACCCATTCTGACACTCTTTACACTCTCTGTCACTCTCTGACACTGTCTCACACTCTCAGACACTCTCTATCACTCTCTATCACTCTCTATCACTCTCTATCAATCTCTGACACCCTCTGACACTCACTATCACTCTGTGACAATCTCTATCACTCTCAGACACTCTCTATCACTCTCAGACACTCTCAGACACTCACTATCACTCTCTAACACTCACTATCACTCTCTGACACTCTTTCACTCTCTCTGAAACTCTCTGAAACTCTCTATCGCTCTCTGACACTCTCTATCACTCCCTGACACTCTCTGTCACTCTCAGACACTCACTATCACTCTCTGATACTCTCTGACACTCACAGTCACTCTCTGATACTCTCTGACACATACTATCACTCTCTGGCACTCTATCACTCTCTGACACTCTCTGACACTCACTATCACTCTCTGACACTCTCTGACAATCTCTGACACTCTCAGACACTCTCTGACACTCACTATCACTCTCTGACACTCTCTATCACTCTCTATCACTCTCTGACACTCTCTATCACTCTCTGACACTCTCTTACACTCTCAGACACTCTCAGACACTCACTATCACTCTCTGATCCTCTCTGACACTCACTATCACTTTCTGGCACTCTCTATCACTCTCAGACACTCTCTATCACTCTCTGACATTCTCGATCACTCACTGACACTCTCTATCACTCTCTGATACTCTCAGACACTCACTATCACTCTCTGGCACTCTCTATCACTCTCGGACACTCTCTATCACACTCTGACATTCTCGATCACTCACTGACACTCTCTATCACTCTCAGACACTCACTATCACTCTCTGACACTCTCTGACACTCTCTGACAATCTCTATCACTCTCTATCACTCTCTGAAACTCTCTGACACTCTCTGACACTCTCTATCACTCTCTGACACTCTCGGACACTCTCTATCACTCTCAGACACTCTCTATCACTCTCTATCACTCTCTGACACTCTCTGACACTCACTGACACTCACTATCACTCTCTGACACTCACTGATACTCACTAACACTCTCTGATACTCTCTGACACGTACTATCACTCTCTGGCACTCTATCACTCTCTGACACTCTCTGAAACTCTCTATCACTCTCTGACACTCTCTGACACTCTCAGACACTCACTATCACACTCTGACCCATTCTGACACTCTTTACACTCTCTGTCACTCTCTGACACTGTCTCACACTCTCAGACACTCTCTATCACTCTCTATCACTCTCTATCACTCTCTATCAATCTCTGACACCCTCTGACACTCACTATCACTCTGTGACAATCTCTATCACTCTCAGACACTCTCTATCACTCTCAGACACTCTCAGACACTCACTATCACTCTCTAACACTCACTATCACTCTCTGACACTCTTTCACTCTCTCTGAAACTCTCTGAAACTCTCTATCGCTCTCTGACACTCTCTATCACTCCCTGACACTCTCTGTCACTCTCAGACACTCACTATCACTCTCTGATACTCTCTGACACTCACAGTCACTCTCTGATACTCTCTGACACATACTATCACTCTCTGGCACTCTATCACTCTCTGACACTCTCTGACACTCACTATCACTCTCTGACACTCTCTGACAATCTCTGACACTCTCAGACACTCTCTGACACTCACTATCACTCTCTGACACTCTCTATCACTCTCTATCACTCTCTGACACTCTCTATCACTCTCTGACACTCTCTTACACTCTCAGACACTCTCAGACACTCACTATCACTCTCTGATCCTCTCTGACACTCACTATCACTTTCTGGCACTCTCTATCACTCTCAGACACTCTCTATCACTCTCTGACATTCTCGATCACTCACTGACACTCTCTATCACTCTCTGATACTCTCAGACACTCACTATCACTCTCTGGCACTCTCTATCACTCTCGGACACTCTCTATCACACTCTGACATTCTCGATCACTCACTGACACTCTCTATCACTCTCAGACACTCACTATCACTCTCTGACACTCTCTGACACTCTCTGACAAACTCTATCACTCTCTATCACTCTCTGAACCTCTCTGACACTCTCTGACACTCTCTATCACTCTCTGACACTCTCGGACACTCTCTATCACTCTCAGACACTCTCTATCACTCTCTATCACTCTCTGACACTCTCTGACACTCACTGACACTCACTATCACTCTCTGATACTCTCTGACACATACTATCACTCTCTGGCACTCTATCACTCTCTGACACTCTCTGAAACTCTCTGACAGTCACTGTCACTCTCTGACACTCTCTAACACTCTCTGACACTCTTTATCACTCTCTGACACTCTCTGACACTCTCAGACACTCTCAGACACTCACTATCACTCTCTGATCCTCTCTGACACTCACTATCACTCTCTGATACTCTCAGACACTCACTATCACTCTCTGGCACTCTCTATCACTCTCGGACACTCTCTATCACTCTCTGACATTCTCGATCACTCACTGACACTCTCTATCACTCTCAGACACTCACTATCACTCTCTGGCACTCTCTGACACTCTCTGACACTCTCTATCACTCTCTATCACTCTCTATAACTCTCTCACACTCTCTGACACTCTCAGACACTCTCTATCACTCTCTATCACTCTCTGAAACTCTCTGACACTCTCTGACAATTTCTATCACTCTCTGACGCTCTCAGACACTCTCTATCACTCTGAGACACTCTCAGTCACTCACTATCACTCTCTGACACTCACTATCACTCTCTGACACTCTCTCACACTCTCTGAAAATCTCTATCGCTCTCTATCACTCTCGGACACTCTCTGACACTCTCTGACACTCTCTATCACTCTCTATCACTCTCTGAAACTCACTGACACTCTCTGACAATCTCTATCACTCTCTGACACTCTCAGACACTCTCTATCACTCTCAGACACTCTCAGACACTCACTATCACTCTCTGACACTCTCTGACACTCACTGACACTCACTATCACTCTCTGATACTCTCTGACACTCACTATCACTCTCTGGCACTCTCTATCACTCTCGGACACTCTCTATCACACTCTGACATTCTCGATCACTCACTGACACTCTCTATCACTCTCAGACACTCACTATCACTCTCTGACACTCTCTGACACTCTCTGACAATCTCTATCACTCTCTATCACTCTCGGACACTCTCTGACACTCTCTGACACTCTCTATCACTCTCTATCACTCTCTGAAACTCTCTGACTCTCTCTGACAATCTCTATCACTCTCTGACACTCTCGGACACTCTCTATCACTCTCAGACACTCTCTATCACTCTCTATCACTCTCTGACACTCTCTGACACTCACTGACACTCACTATCACTCTCTGATCCTCTCTGACACTCACTATCACTCTCTGATACTCTCAGACACTCACTATCACTCTCTGGCGCTCTCTATCACTCTCGGACACTCTCTATCACTCTCTGACATTCTCGATCACTCACTGACACTCTCTATCACTCTCAGACACTCACTATCACTCTCTGACACTCTCTGACACTCTCTGACACTCTCTATCACTCTCCGACTCTCTCAGACACTCACTATCACTCTCTGACACTCTGTGACACTCACTGACACTCACTATCACTCTCTGATACTCTCTGACACATACTATCTCTCTCTGGCACTCTATCACTCTCTGACACTCTCTGAAACTCTCTGACAGTCACTGTCACTCTCTGACACTCTCTAACACTCTCTGACACTCTTTATCACTCTCTGACACTCTCTGACACTCTCAGACACTGCAGACACTCACTATCACTCTCTGACACTCTCTGACACTCACTGACACTCACTATCACTCTCTGATACTCTCTGACACATACTATCACTCTCTGGCACTCTATCACTCTCTGACACTCTCTGAAACTCTCTGACAGTCACTGTCACTCTCTGACACTCTCTAACACTCTCTGACACTCTTTATCACTCTCTGACACTCTCTGACACTCTCAGACACTCTCAGACACTCACTATCACTCTCTGATCCTCTCTGACACTCACTATCACTCTCTGATACTCTCAGACACTCACTATCACTCTCTGGCACTCTCTATCACTCTCGGACACTCTCTATCACTCTCTGACATTCTCGATCACTCACTGACACTCTCTATCACTCTCAGACACTCACTATCACTCTCTGGCACTCTCTGACACTCTCTGACACTCTCTATCACTCTCTATCACTCTCTATAACTCTCTCACACTCTCTGACACTCTCAGACACTCTCTATCACTCTCTATCACTCTCTGAAACTCTCTGACACTCTCTGACAATTTCTATCACTCTCTGACGCTCTCAGACACTCTCTATCACTCTGAGACACTCTCAGTCACTCACTATCACTCTCTGACACTCACTATCACTCTCTGACACTCTCTCACACTCTCTGAAAATCTCTATCGCTCTCTATCACTCTCGGACACTCTCTGACACTCTCTGACACTCTCTATCACTCTCTATCACTCTCTGAAACTCACTGACACTCTCTGACAATCTCTATCACTCTCTGACACTCTCAGACACTCTCTATCACTCTCAGACACTCTCAGACACTCACTATCACTCTCTGACACTCTCTGACACTCACTGACACTCACTATCACTCTCTGATACTCTCTGACACTCACTATCACTCTCTGGCACTCTCTATCACTCTCGGACACTCTCTATCACACTCTGACATTCTCGATCACTCACTGACACTCTCTATCACTCTCAGACACTCACTATCACTCTCTGACACTCTCTGACACTCTCTGACAATCTCTATCACTCTCTATCACTCTCGGACACTCTCTGACACTCTCTGACACTCTCTATCACTCTCTATCACTCTCTGAAACTCTCTGACTCTCTCTGACAATCTCTATCACTCTCTGACACTCTCGGACACTCTCTATCACTCTCAGACACTCTCTATCACTCTCTATCACTCTCTGACACTCTCTGACACTCACTGACACTCACTATCACTCTCTGATCCTCTCTGACACTCACTATCACTCTCTGATACTCTCAGACACTCACTATCACTCTCTGGCGCTCTCTATCACTCTCGGACACTCTCTATCACTCTCTGACATTCTCGATCACTCACTGACACTCTCTATCACTCTCAGACACTCACTATCACTCTCTGACACTCTCTGACACTCTCTGACACTCTCTATCACTCTCCGACTCTCTCAGACACTCACTATCACTCTCTGACACTCTCTGACACTCACTGACACTCACTATCACTCTCTGATACTCTCTGACACATACTATCTCTCTCTGGCACTCTATCACTCTCTGACACTCTCTGAAACTCTCTGACAGTCACTGTCACTCTCTGACACTCTCTAACACTCTCTGACACTCTTTATCACTCTCTGACACTCTCTGACACTCTCAGACACTGCAGACACTCACTATCACTCTCTGATCCTCTCTGACACTCACTATCACTCTCTGATACTCTCAGACACTCACTATCACTCTCTGGCACTCTCTATCACTCTCGGACACTCTCTATCACTCTCTGACATTCTCGATCACTCACTGACACTCTCTATCACTCTCAGACACTCACTATCACTCTCTGACACTCTCTGACACTCTCTGACACTCTCTATCACTCTCTATCACTCTCTATAACTCTCTCACACTCTCTGACACTCTCAGACACTCTCTATCACTCTCTATCACTCTCTGAAACTCTCTGACACTCTCTGACAATTTCTATCACTCTCTGACGCTCTCAGACACTCTCTATCACTCTGAGACACTCTCAGTCACTCACTATCACTCTCTGACACTCACTATCACTCTCTGACACTCTCTCACACTCTCTGACAATCTCTATCACTCTCTATCACTCTCGGACACTCTCTGACACTCTCTGACACTCTCTATCACTCTCTATCACTCTCTGAAACTCACTGACACTCTCTGACAATCTCTATCACTCTCTGACACTCTCAGACACTCTCTCTCACTCTCAGACACTCTCAGACACTCACTATCACTCTCTGACACTCTCTGACACTCACTGACACTCACTATCACTCTCTGATACTCTCTGACACATGCTATCACTCTCTGGCACTCTATCACTCTCTGACACTCTCTGAAACTCTCTGCCACTCACTGTCACTCTCTGACACTCTCTAACACTCTCTGACATTCTCTATAACTCTCTGACACTCTCTGTCACTCTCAGCCACTCTCAGACTCTCACTATCACTCTCTGACATTCTCTATCTCTCTCTGACACTCTCTATCACTCTCTATCACTCTCTATCAATCTCTGACACCCTCTGACACTCACTATCACTCTGTGACAATCTCTATCACTCTCAGACACTCTCTATCACTCTCAGACACTCTCAGACACTCACTATCACTCTCTGACACTCACTATCACTCTCTGACACTCTCTCACACTCTCTGACACTCTCTGAAACTCTCTATCGCTCTCTGACACTCTCTATCACTCCCTGACTCTCTCTGTCACTCTCAGACACTCTCAGACACTCACTATCACTCTCTGATACTCTCTGACACTCACAGTCACTCTCTGATACTCTCTGACACATACTATCACTCTCTGGCACTCTATCACTCTCTGACACTCTCTGACACTCTCTGACACTCACTATCACTCTCTGAAACTCTCTGACAATCTCTGACACTCTCAGACACTCTCTGACACTCACTGTCACTCTCTGACACTCTCTGACACTCTCTATCGCTCTCTATCACTCTCTGACACTCTCTATCACTCTCTGACACTCTCTTACACTCTCAGACACTCTCAGACACTCACTATCACTCTCTGATCCTCTCTGACACTCACTATCACTCTCTGATACTCTTTATCACTCTCTGTCACTCTCTGACACTCTCTGACACTCTCAGACACTCTCAGACACACTCAGACTCTCACTATCACTCTCTGACGCTCTCTGACACTCGCTATCACTCTCTATCACTCTCTGACACTCTCTATCACTCTGTGACACTCTCTATCGCTCTCTGACACTCTGTTACACTCTCAGACAATCTCAGACACTCACTATCACTCTCTGACCCTCTCTGACACTCACTATCATTCTCTGATACTCTCAGACACTCACTATCACTCTCTGGCACTCTCTATCACTGTCGGACACTCTCTATCACTCTCTGACATTCTCGATCACTCACTGACACACTCTATCACTCTCAGACACTCACTATAACTCTCTGACACTCTCTGACACTCTCTGACACTCTCTGACAATCCCTGACACTCTCTGACACTCACTATCACTCTCTGACACTCTCGATCACTCTGAGACACTCTCAGACACTCACTATCACTCTCTGACACTCTCTCAATCTCTCTGACACTCTCTGACAATCTCAATCACTCTCTATCACTCTCTGACACTCTGTGAAACACTCTGACACTCACTATCACTGTCTGACACTCTCAGACACTCACTATCACTCTCTGACACTCTCTGACACTCTCTGACACTCTCTGACACTCTCTGACAACCCCTGACACTCTCTGACACTCACTATCTCTCTCTGACACTCTCGATCACTCTCAGACACTCTCAGACACTCACTATCACTCTCTGACACTCTCTCAATCTCTCTGACACTCTCTGACAATCTCAATCACTCTCTATCACTCTCTGGCACTCTCTGACACGCTCTATCACTCTCTGACACTCTGTGAAACACTCTGACACTCACTATCACTGTCTGACACTCTCAGACACTCACTATCGATCTCTGACACTCTCGATCACTCTCAGACACTCTCAGACACTCACTATCACTCTCTGACACTCTCTCAATCTCTCTGACACTCTCTGACAATCTCAATCACTCTCTATCACTCTCTGGCACTCTCTGACACGCTCTATCACTCTCTGACACTCTGTGAAACACTCTGACACTCTCTATCATTCTCTGACACTCTCTATCACTCTCTGACACTCTCTTACACTCTCAGACTCTCACTATTACTCTCTGATACTCTCTGACACTCTCTATCACTCTCTGATACTCTCAGACACTCACTATCACTCTCTGACACTCTCTATCACTCTCTGACACTCTCTATCACACTCTGACACTCTCTGACACTTACTATCACTCTCTGACACTCTCTGATACTCTCTGACACTCTCCATCTCTCTCAGACACTCTCAGACACTCTCTATCACTCTCTGACACACTCTACACTCTCTATCACTCTGTGACACTCTCTGACACTCTCAGACACTCACAGACACTCACTATCACTCTCTGAAACTCTCTGACACTCACTATCACTCTCTGACACTCTCTGACACTCGCTGACATTATCAATCACTCTCTATCACTCTCTATCACTCTCTGACACTCTCTGACACTCTCTATCACTCACTATCACTCTCTGACTCTCTCTGACGCTCTCGGACACTCACTATCACTCTCTGATACTCTCTGACACTCACTATCACTCTCTGACACTCTCTATCACTCTCTGACACTCTCTGACACTCGCCAACACTCTCCGACACTCTCCGGCACTCTCTGACAATCTCTATCACACTCAGACACTATCAGACACTCTCTATCACTCTCTATCACTCTGTGACACTCTCTGACACTCTCAGACACTCACAGACAGTCACTATCACTCTCTGACACTCTCTGACACTCACTATCACTCTCTGACACTCACTGACACTCACTTGCACTCTCTGACACCCTCTCACACTCTCTAACACTCTCTGACACTCTCTATCACTGTGTGACACACTCTGACACTCGCAGAAACTCACTATCACTCTCTGACACTCTCTGACACTCACTATCCCTCTCTGACACTCACTGACACTCTCTGACGCTCTCGGACACTCACTATCACTCTCTGATACTCTCTGACACTCACTATCACTCTCTGACACTCTCTGACACTCTCTGTCAATCTCTGACACTCACTGACACTCACTAGCACTCTCTGACACCCTCTCACACTTTCTATCACTCTCTGACACACTCTGACACTCTCTGACGCTCTCGGACACTCACTATCACTCTCTGATGCTCTCTGACACTCACTATCACTCTCTGACACTCTCGATCACTCTCTGACACTCTCTGACACTCACTAAAACTCTCTGACACTCTCTATCACTCTCTGACACTCTCTGACACTCTCCAACACTCTCCGACACTCTCCGGCACTCTCTGACACTCTCTGACACTCTCATACACTCACTATCACTCTCTGACACTCTCTGACACTTTCTATCACTCTCTGATACTCTCCGACACTCACTATCAATCTCTGACACTCTCTGACTCTCTCTGACGCTCTCTGACTCTCTCAGACACTCTCGGACACTCACTATCACTCTCTGATACTCTCTGACACTCACTATCACTCTCTGACACTCTCTATCACTCTCTGACACTCTCTGACACTCACTATCACTCTCCGACACTCTCTATATCTCTCTGACACTCTCTGACACTCTCTAACACTCTCTAACACTCTCTGACACTCTCTGACACTCTACATCACTCTTGATCACGCTCTGACACGCTCTGACACTCTCTGACATTCTCTATCACTCTCTGACAGTCTCTGACACTCTCTATCACTCTCTATCACTGTCTGACACACTCTGACACTCTCAGACACTCACTATCACTCTCTGACACACTCTGACACTCTCAGAAACTCACTATCACTCTCTGACACTCTCTGACACTCACTATACGTCTCTGACACTCTCTGACAAACACTATCACACTCTGACAATCTCTGACACTCTCTGACACTCTCTGACACTCTCTATCACTCTCTGACATTCTCAATCACTCTCTGACACACTGACACTCTCTGACACTCAGTGTCACTCTCTGACACTCTCTGACACTCTCTATCACTCTCTATCACTCTCTGACACACTCTGACACTCTCAGATACTCGTGGTCTCTCTCTGACACTCTCTGACACTCTCTGACACTCTCAATCACACTCTGAAACACTCTGACACTCTCAGACACTCAGTGTCACTCTCTGACACTCTCTGACACTCTCCGACACTCTCCGACACTCACTGACACTCTGACACTCACATACACTCTCATACACTCACTATCACTCTCTGACACTCTCTGACACTCTCTGACACTCTCGGACATTCACTATCACTCTCTGATACTCTCTGACACTCACTATCACTCTCTGACACTCTCTATCACTCTCTGACACTCTCTGACACTCACTATCACTCTCTGACACTCTCGATAACTCTCTGACACTCTCATACACTCACTATCACTCTCTGACACTCTCTGACACTCTCTGACACTTTCTATCACTCTCTGACACTCTCATACACTCACTATCACTCTCTGACACTCTCTGACTCTCTCTGTCACTCTCTGACACTCTCTGACTCTCTCTGACACTCTCTGACTCTCTCAGACACTCTCGGACACTCACTATCACTCTCTGATACTCTCTGACACTCACTATCACTCTCTGACACTCTCTATCACTCTCTGACACTCTCTGACACTCACTATCACTCTCTGACACCCTCGATAACTCTGACACTCTCATACACTCACTATCACTCTCTGACACTCTCTGACACTCTCTGACACTTTCTATCACTCTCTGACACTCTCATACACTCACTATCACTCTCTGACACTCTCTGACTCTCTCTGACACTCTCTGACTCTCTCAGACACTCTCGGACACTCACTATCACTCTCTGATACTCTCTGACACTCACTATCACTCTCTAACACACTCTAACACTCTCTGACACTCTCTGACACTCTCCATCACTCTTGATCACGCTCTGACACGCTCTGACACTCTCTGACATTCTCTATCACTCTCTGACACTCTCTGACACTCTCTATCACTCTCTATCACTGTCTGACACACTCTGACACTCTCAGACACTCACTATCACTCTCTGACACACTCTGACACTCTCAGAAACTCACTATCACTCTCTGACACTCTCTGACACTCACTATCCCTCTCTGACACTCTCTGACAAACACTATCACACTCTAACAATCTCTGACACTCTCTGACACTCTCTGACACTCTCTGACACTCTCTATCACTCTCTGACATTCTCAATCACTCTCTGACATACTCTGACAATCTCTGACACTCAGTGTCACTCTCTGACACTCTCTGACACTCAGTGTCACTCTCTGACGCTCTCTGACTCTCTCCGACACTCTCCGACACTCTCTGACACTCTCTGACACTCTGAAACTCACATCCACTTTCATACACTCACTATCACTCTCTGACACTCTCTGACACTCTCTGACACTTTCTATCGCTCTCTGATACTCTCCGACACTCACTATCACTCTCTGACACTCTCAGAAGCTCTCTGACGCTCTCTGACTCTCTATGACTCTCTCAGACACTCTCGGACTCTCTCTATTAATCTCTGACACTCTCTGACACTCTCTATCACTCTCTGACACTCTCAGACACACTCGGACACTCACTATCACTCTCCGATACTCTCTGACAGTCACTATCACTCTCTGACATTCTCTATCAATCTCTGACACTCTCTGACACTCACTGTCACTCTCTGACACTCTCGATAACTCTCTGACACTCTCTGACACACTCTAACACGCTCTAACACTCTCTGACACTCTCTGACACTCTCTGACACTCTCATGCACTCACTCTCACTTTCTGAATCCCTCTGACACTCACTATCACTCTCTGAAGCTCTCTGACATTCTCTGACACTCCCAGACTATCTCTATCACTCTCTGTCACTCTGTGACACCCTCTGAAACACTCTGACACTCTATATCACTCTCTGAAACTCTCTACCACTCTCTGACACTCTCTGACACTCACTATCACTCTCTGACACTCTCTGATACTCTCTGACAGTCTCCATCACTCTCTGATATTCTCTGATACTCTCTGACACTCACTGACACTCTCTGACACTCTCTGACACTCTCTATCACTATCTCACACTCTCTGACACTCTCTATCACTCTCAGACACTCTCGGATACTCACTATCACTCTCTCACACTCTCTATTAATCTATGACACTCTCTGACACTCTCGGACACTCACTATCACTCTCTGATACTCTCTGACACTCACTATCACTCTCTGACATTCTCTATCAATCTCTGACACTCTCTGGCACTCTCTGACACTCACTATCACTCTCTGACACGCTTAATCTCTCTCTGACAGGCTCTGTCCCTCTCTCACACCCTCTGACACTCACTATCACTCTCTGACACTCTCCATCAATCTCTGACACTCTCTGACACTGACTATCACTTTCTGACACTCTCTATCACTCTCAGACACTCTCTATCACTCTCAGAAACTCTCAGACACTCACTATCACTCTCTGAAGCTCTCTGACATTCTCTGACACTCCCAGACTATCTCTATCACTCTCTGTCACTCTGTGACACCCTCTGAAACACTCTGACACTCTATATCACTCTCTGAAACTCTCTACCACTCTCTGACACACTCTGACACTCACTATCACTCTTTGACACTCTCTGATACTCTCTGACAGTCTCCATCACTCTCTGATATTCTCTGATACTCTCTGACACTCACTGACACTCTCTGACACTCTCTGACACTCTCTATCACTATCTCACACTCTCTGACACTCTCTATCACTCTCTGGCACTCTCTGACACTCACTATCACTCTCTGACACGCTTAATCTCTCTCTGACAGTCTCTGTCCCTCTCTCACACCCTCTGACACTCACTATCACTCTCTGACACTCTCCATCAATCTCTGACACTCTCTGACACTGACTATCACTTTCTGACACTCTCTATCACTCTCAGACACACTCTATCACTCTCAGAAACTCTCAGACCCACACTATCACTCTCTGACACTCACTATCACACTCTGACACTCTCTCACACTCTGTGACACTCTCTGAAACTCTCTATCTCTCTCTGACACTCTCTATCACTCTCTGACTCTCTCCATCACTATCTGACACTCTCTGACACTCTCTGACACTCTCAGACACTAACTATCAATCTCTGACACTCTCTATCTCTCTCTGACACTCTCTATCAATATCTGACACTCTCTGACACACTCTGACACTCACTATCACTCTCTGACACTCTCGATAACTCTCTGACACTCTCTGACTCTCTCAGACACTCTCGGATACTCACTATCACTCTGATACTCTCTGACACTCACTCGCACTCTCTGACACTCTCTATCACTCTCTGACACTCTCTGACACACTCTGACACTCACTATCACTCTCTGACACTCTCAATAACTCTCTGACACTCTCTGACACTCGCTAACAATCTCTAATATTCTCTGACACTTTCTGACACTCTCATACACTCACTCTCACTCTCTGACAATCTCTGAAACTCACTATCACTCTCTGACACTCTCGATAACTCTCTGACACTCTCTGACACTCTCTATCACTCTCTGACACTCTCTGACAATCTCTGACACTCACTATCACTCTCTGACACACCCTATCTTTCTCTGACACTCTCTGACACGATCTGACACTCTCAGAAACTCTCATACACTCACTATCACTCTCTGACACTCTCTATCACTCTCTGGCACTCTCTGACACTCTCAGACACTCTCAGACACTCACTATCGCTCTCTGATACTCTCTGACACTCACTATCACTCTCTGATACTCTCTGACACTCACTATCACTCTCTGATACTCACTGACACTCACTATCACTCTCTGACACTCTCTATCAATCTCTGACACACTCTGACACTCACTATCACTCTCTGAAACTCTCTATCACTCTCAGACAGTCTCTATCACTCTCAGACACTCTCAGACACCCACTATCACTCTCTGACACTCACTATCACTCTCTGACACACTCTCACACTCTCTGACACTCTCTGAAATTCTCTATCACTCTCTGACACTCTCTGACACTCTCTGACACTCACTGACGCTCTTGGACACTCACTATCACTCTCTGATACTCTCTGACACTCACTATCACTCTCTGGCACTCTCTGACACTCTCAGACACTCTCAGGCACTCACTATCACTCTCTGATACTCGCTGACACTCACTATCACTCTCTGATACTCTCTGACACTCACTATCACTCTCTGATACTCACTGACACTCACTATCACTCTCTGACACTCTGTATCAATCTCTGACATTCTCTGACACTCACTACAACTCTCTGACACGCTCTATCACTCTCAGACAGTCTCTATCACTCTCAGACACTCTCAGACACCCACTATCACTCTCTGACACTCACTATCACTCTCTGACACTCTCTGAAATTCTCTATCTTTCTCTGACACTCTCTATCACTCTCTGACACTCTCTGACACTCACTATCACTCTCTGACACTCTCTGACACCCTCTGACACTCTCTGACACTCTCTACCACTCTCTGACACTCTCCATCACTCTCTGACACTCTCTATCACTCTCTGACACTCTCTGACACTCACTATCACTCTCTGACACTCTCTATCTCTCTCTGACACTCTCTATCACTCTCTGATACTCTGTAACACTCACTATCACTCTCTGACACACTCTATCTCTCTCTGACACACTATGACACTCTCTATCACTCTCTGACACTCTCTGACACTCACAGACACTCTCAGACACTCACCATCACTCTCTGATACACTCTGACACTCACTATCACTCTCTGATACTCCCTGATACTCTCTGACACTAACTAACACTCCCTGACACTCTCTATCACTCTCTGACACTCTCTGACACTCTCTGACACTCACTCTCTCTCTCTGACACTCTCTATCACTCTCAGACACTCTCTATCACTCTCAGACACTCTCAGACACTCACTATCACTCTATGACACTCACTATCACTCTCTGACACTCACTATCACTCTCTGACAATCTCTGACACTCTCTGACATTCTCTGAAATTCTCTATCTCTCTCTGACACTCTCTATCACTCTCTGACACTCTCTGACACTCTCTGACACTCTCTATCACTCTCTGACACTCTCTGACACTCTCAGACACTCACTATCACTCTCTGATACTCTCTGACACTCTCTATCACTCTCTGACACTCTCTATCACTCGATATCATTCTCTGACTCTCCCTGACACTCACTCTCACTCTCTGACACTCTCTATCTCTCTCTGACACTCTCTATCACTCTCAGACACTCTGTGACACTCTCTGTCACTCTCTGACACTCTCTCACGCTCTCTGACACTCTCTATCACTCTCTGACACTCACTATCACTCTCTGACACTCTCTATCTCTCTCTGACACTCTCTATCACTCTCTGACACTCTCTATCACTCTCTGACATTCTCTATCACTCTCTGAAACTCTCTATCACTCTCCATCAGTCTCTGACACTCTCTGACACTCACTATCAGTTTCTGACACTATCTCTCTCTGACACTCTCTATCACTCTCTGACACTCTCTGAAACTCTCTATCATTCTCGATCGCTCTCTGACACTCTCAGACACTCTCTGACACTCTCTATCACTCTCTATCATTCTCTCACACTCTCTCACACTCTCTGACACTCTCTATCACTCTCTGACACAATCTGACACTCTCAGACACTCACTATCACTCTCTGACACTCCCTGACACTCACTATCCCTCTCTGACACCCTCTGACACTCTATATGACTCTCTGACACTCTCAATCACTCTCTGACACACTCTGACACTCTCAGACACTCTCTGACACTCTCTATCACTCTCTATTACTCTCTGACACACTCTGACACTCTCAGATACTCGTGGTCACTCTCTGACACTCTCTGACACTCACTATCACTCTCTGACACTCTCTATCACTCTCAGACAGTCTCTGTCACTCTCAGACACTCTCAGACACCCACTATCACTCTCTGACACTCACTGTCACTCTCTGACACACTCTCACACTCTCTGACACTCTCTGAAATTCTCTATCACTCTCTGACACTCCCTGACACTCTCTGACAATCTCTGACGCATTTGGACACTCACTATCACTCTCTGATACTCTCTGACACTCACTATCATTCTCTGAAAATCTCTATCACTCTCTGACACTCTCTGACACTCTCTGACACTCACTAAAACTCTCTGACACTCTCTATCACTCTCTGACACTCTCCAAAACACTCCGACACTCTCCGAAACTCTCTGACACTCTCTGACACTCTCATACACTCACTATCACTCACTGACACTCTCTGACACTCTCTGACACTTTCTATCACTCTCTGATACTCTCCGACACTCACTATCACTCTCTGACACTCTCTGACTCTCTCTGACACTCTTGGACACTCACTATCACTCTCTGATACTCTCGAACGCTCTCTGACACTCTCTGACACTCTCTGACACTCTCTAACACTCTCTGACACTCTCTGACTCTCTCTGACACTCACTCTCAATCTCTGACACTCTCTGAAACTCACTATCTCTCTCTGACGGTCTCTGCTGCTCTCTGACACTCTCTGACACTCTCAGGCTATCTCTATCACTCTTCGTCACTCTGTGACACCCTCTGACACACTCTGACACTCTATATCACTCTCTGAAACTCTCCATCAATCTCTGAAACTCTCAGACACTCTCTATCAATCTCTGGCACTCTCTGACACTCACTATCACTCTCTGACACTCTCGATAAGTCTCTGACACTCTCTGACACTCACTAACACGCTCTAACACTGTCTGACACTCTCTGACACTCTCTGACAATCTCATACACTCACTATCACTCTCTGACACTCTCTGACACGCTCTGACACTCTCTGACACTTTCGATCACTTTCTGATACTCTCCGACACTCACTGTCACTCTCTGACACTCTCTGACACTCTCTGACTCTCTCAGACACACTCGGATACTCACTATCACTCTCTGACACACCCTATCTTTCTCTGACACTCTCTTACACGCTCTGACACTCTCAGAAACTCTCATACACTCACTATCACTCTCTGACACTCTCTATCACTCTCTGACACTCTCTCACACTCTCAGACACTCTCAGACACTCACTATCACTCTCTGATACTCTCTGACACTCACTACCACTCTCTGATACTCATTGACACTCACTGTCACTCTCTGATGCTCACTGACACTCACTATCACTCTCTGACACTCTCTATCAATCTCTGACACTCTCTGACTCTCTCAGACACTCTCGGACACTCACTATCACTCTCTGATACTCTCTGACACTCACTATCACTCTCTAACACACTCTAACACTCTCTGACACTCTCTGACACTCTCCATCACTCTTGATCACGCTCTGACACGCTCTGACACTCTCTGACATTCTCTATCACTCTCTGACACTCTCTGACACTCTTTATCACTCTCTATCACTATCTGACACACTCTGACACTCTCAGACACTCACTATCACTCTCTGACACACTCTGACACTCTCAGAAACTCACTATCACTCTCTGACACTCTCTGACACTCACTATCCCTCTCTGACACTCTCTGACAAACACTATCACACTCTAACAATCTCTGACACTCTCTGACACTCTCTGACACTCTCTGACACTCTCTATCACTCTCTGACATTCTCAATCACTCTCTGACATACTCTGACAATCTCTGACACTCAGTGTCACTCTCTGACACTCTCTGACACTCAGTGTCACTCTCTGACGCTCTCTGACTCTCTCCGACACTCTCCGACACTCTCTGACACTCTCTGACACTCTGAAACTCACATCCACTTTCATACACTCACTATCACTCTCTGACACTCTCTGACACTCTCTGACACTTTCTATCGCTCTCTGATACTCTCCGACACTCACTATCACTCTCTGACACTCTCAGAAGCTCTCTGACGCTCTCTGACTCTCTATGACTCTCTCAGACACTCTCGGACTCTCTCTATTAATCTCTGACACTCTCTGACACTCTCTATCACTCTCTGACACTCTCAGAAACACTCGGACACTCACTATCACTCTCCGATACTCTCTGACAGTCACTATCACTCTCTGACATTCTCTATCAATCTCTGACACTCTCTGACACTCACTGTCACTCTCTGACACTCTCGATAACTCTCTGACACTCTCTGACACACTCTAACACGCTCTAACACTCTCTGACACTCTCTGACACTCTCTGACACTCTCATGCACTCACTCTCACTTTCTGAATGCCTCTGACACTCACTATCACTCTCTGAAGCTCTCTGACATTCTCTGACACTCCCAGACTATCTCTATCACTCTCTGTCACTCTGTGACACCCTCTGAAACACTCTGACACTCTATATCACTCTCTGAAACTCTCTACCACTCTCTGACACTCTCTGACACTCACTATCACTCTCTGACACTCTCTGATACTCTCTGACAGTCTCCATCACTCTCTGATATTCTCTGATACTCTCTGACACTCACTGACACTCTCTGACACTCTCTGACACTCTCTATCACTATCTCACACTTTCTGACACTCTCTATCACTCTCAGACACTCTCGGATACTCACTATCACTCTCTCACACTCTCTATTAATCTATGACACTCTCTGACACTCTCGGACACTCACTATCACTCTCTGATACTCTCTGACACTCACTATCACTCTCTGACATTCTCTATCAATCTCTGACACTCTCTGGCACTCTCTGACACTCACTATCACTCTCTGACACGCTTAATCTCTCTCTGACAGGCTCTGTCCCTCTCTCACACCCTCTGACACTCACTATCACTCTCTGACACTCTCCATCAATCTCTGACACTCTCTGACACTGACTATCACTTTCTGACACTCTCTATCACTCTCAGACACTCTCTATCACTCTCTGACACGCTTAATCTCTCTCTGACAGTCTCTGTCCCTCTCTCACACACTCTGACACTCACTATCACTCTCTGACACTCTCCATCAATCTCTGACACTCTCTGACACTGACTATCACTTTCTGACACTCTCTATCACTCTCAGACACACTCTATCACTCTCAGAAACTCTCAGACACTCACTATCACTCTCTGAAGCTCTCTGACATTCTCTGACACTCCCAGACTATCTCTATCACTCTCTGTCACTCTGTGACACCCTCTGAAACACTCTGACACTCTATATCACTCTCTGAAACTCTCTACCACTCTCTGACACACTCTGACACTCACTATCACTCTTTGACACTCTCTGATACTCTCTGACAGTCTCCATCACTCTCTGATATTCTCTGATACTCTCTGACACTCACTGACACTCTCTGACACTCTCTGACACTCTCTATCACTATCTCACACTCTCTGACACTCTCTATCACTCTCAGACACTCTCGGATACTCACTATCACTCTCTCACACTCTCTATTAATCTATGACACTCTCTGACACTCTCGGACACTCACTATCACTCTCTGATACTCTCTGACACTCACTATCACTCTCTGACATTCTCTATCAATCTCTGACACTCTCTGGCACTCTCTGACACTCACTATCACTCTCTGACACGCTTAATCTCTCTCTGACAGTCTCTGTCCCTCTCTCACACACTCTGACACTCACTATCACTCTCTGACACTCTCCATCAATCTCTGACACTCTCTGACACTGACTATCACTTTCTGACACTCTCTATCACTCTCAGACACACTCTATCACTCTCAGAAACTCTCAGACCCACACTATCACTCTCTGACACTCACTATCACTCTCTGACACTCTCTATCACTCTCTGACACTCTCTGACACACTCTGACACTCACTATCACTCTCTGACACTCTCAATAACTCTCTGACACTCTCTGACACTCGCTAACAATCTCTAATATTCTCTGACACTTTCTGACACTCTCATACATTCACTCTCACTCTCTGACAATCTCTGAAACTCACTATCACTCTCTGACACTCTCGATAACTCTCTGACACTCTCTGACACTCTCTATCACTCTCTGACACTCTCTGACAATCTCTGACACTCACTATCACTCTCTGACACACCCTATCTTTCTCTGACACTCTCTGACACGATCTGACACTCTCAGAAACTCTCATACACTCACTATCACTCTCTGACACTCTCTATCACTCTCTGGCACTCTCTGACACTCTCAGAAACTCTCATACACTCACTATCACTCTCTGACACTCTCTATCACTCTCTGGCACTCTCTGACACTCTCAGACACTCTCAGACACTCACTATCACTCTCTGATACTCTCTGACACTCACTATCACTCTCTGATACTCTCTGACACTCACTATCACTCTCTGATACTCACTGACACTCACTATCACTCTCTGACACTCTCTATCAATCTCTGACACACTCTGACACTCACTATCACTCTCTGAAACTCTCTATCACTCTCAGAAAGTCTCTATCACTCTCAGACACTCTCAGACACCCACTATCACTCTCTGACACTCACTATCACTCTCTGACACACTCTCACACTCTCTGAAATTCTCTATCACTCTCTGACACTCTCTGACACTCTCTGACACTCACTGACGCTCTTGGACACTCACTATCACTCTCTGATACTCTCTGACACTCACTATCACTCTCTGGCACTCTCTGACACTCTCAGACACTCTCAGGCACTCACTATCACTCTCTGATACTCGCTGACACTCACTATCACTCTCTGATACGCTCTGACACTCACTATCACTCTCTGATACTCACTGACACTCACTATCACTCTCTGACACTCTGTATCAATCTCTGACATTCTCTGACACTCACTATCACTCTCTGACACGCTCTATCACTCTCAGACAGTCTCTATCACTCTCAGACACTCTCAGACACCCACTATCACTCTCTGACACTCAGTATCACTCTCTGACACTCTCTGAAATTCTCTATCTTTCTCTGACACTCTCTATCACTCTCTGACACTCTCTGACACTCACTATCACTCTCTGACACTCTCTGACACCCTCTGACACTCTCTGACACTCTCTACCACTCTCTGACACTCGCCATCACTCTCTGACACTCTCTATCACTCTCTGACACTCTCTGACACTCACTATCACTCTCTGACACTCTCTATCTCTCTCTGACACTCTCTATCACTCTCTGATACTCTGTAACACTCACTATCACTCTCTGACACACTCTATCTCTCTCTGACACACTATGACACTCTCTATCACTCTCTGACACTCTCTGACACTCACAGACACTCTCAGACACTCACCATCACTCTCTGATACACTCTGACACTCACTATCACTCTCTGATACTCCCTGATACTCTCTGACACTAACTAACACTCCCTGACACTCTCTATCACTCTCTGACACTCTCTGACACTCTCTGACACTCACTCTCTCTCTCTGACACACTCTATCACTCTCAGACACTCTCTATCACTCTCAGACAGTCTCAGACACTCACTATCACTCTATGACACTCACTATCACTCTCTGACACTCACTATCACTCTCTGACAATCTCTGACACTCTCTGACATTCTCTGAAATTCTCTATCTCTCTCTGACACTCTCTATCACTCTCTGACACTCTCTGACACTCTCTGACACTCTCTATCACTCTCTGACACTCTCTGACACTCTCAGACACTCACAATCACTCTCTGATACTCTCTGACACTCTCTATCACTCTCTGACACTCTCTATCACTCGATATCATTCTCTGACTCTCTCTGACACTCACTCTCACTCTCTGACACTCTCTATCTCTCTCTGACACTCTCTATCACTCTCAGACACTCTGTGACACTCTCTGTCACTCTCTGACACTCTCTCACGCTCTCTGACACTCTCTACCACTCTCTGACACTCACTATCACTCTCTGACACTCTCTATCTCTCTCTGACACTCTCTATCACTCTCTGACACTCTCTGACACTCTCTATCACTCTCTGACATTCTCTATCAATCTCTGAAACTCTCTATCACTCTCCATCAGTCTCTGACACTCTCTGACACTCACTATCAGTTTCTGACACTCTCTATCTCTCTCTGACACTCTCTATCACTCTCTGACACTCTCTGAAACTCTCTATCATTCTCGATCGCTCTCTGACACTCTCAGACACTCTCTGACACTCTCTATCACTCTCTATCATTCTCTCACACTCTCTCACACTCTCTGACACTCTCTATCACTCTCTGACACAATCTGACACTCTCAGACACTCACTATCACTCTCTGACACTCCCTGACACTCACAATCCCTCTCTGACACCCTCTGACACTCTATATGACTCTCTGACACTCTCAATCACTCTCTGACACACTCTGACACTCTCAGACACTCTCTGACACTCTCTATCACTCTCTATCACTCTCTGACACACTCTGACACTCTCAGATACTCGTGGTCACTCTCTGACACTCTCTGACACTCACTATCACTCTCTGACACTCTCTATCACTCTCAGACAGTCTCTGTCACTCTCAGACACTCTCAGACACCCACTATCACTCTCTGACACTCACTATCACTCTCTGACACACTCTCACACTCTCTGACACTCTCTGAAATTCTCTATCACTCTCTGACACTCCCTGACACTCTCTGACAATTTCTGACGCATTTGGACACTCACTATCACTCTCTGATACTCTCTGACACTCACTATCATTCTCTGAAAATCTCTATCACTCTCTGACACTCTCTGACACTCTCTGACAATCACTAAAACTCTCTGACACTCTCTATCACTCTCTGACACTCTCCAAAACACTCCGACACTCTCCGAAACTCTCTGACACTCTCTGACACTCTCATACACTCACTATCACTCACTGACACTCTCTGACACTCTCTGACACTTTCTATCACTCTCTGATACTCTCCGACACTCACTATCACTCTCTGACACTCTCTGACTCTCTCTGACACTCTTTGACACTCACTATCACTCTCTGATACTCTCGAACGCTCTCTGACACTCTCTGACACTCTCTAACACTCTCTGACACTCTCTGACTCTCTCTGACACTCACTCTCAATCTCTGACACTCTCTGAAACTCACTATCTCTCTCTGACGGTCTCTGCTGCTCTCTGACACTCTCTGACACTCTCAGGCTATCTCTATCACTCTTCGTCACTCTGTGACACCCTCTGACACAATCTGACACTCTATATCACTCTCTGAAACTCTCTATCAATCTCTGAAAATCTCAGACACTCTCTATCAATCTCTGGCACTCTCTGACACTCACTATCACTCTCTGACGCTCTCGATAAGTCTCTGACACTCTCTGACACTCACTAACACGCTCTAACACTGTCTGACACTCTCTGACACTCTCTGACAATCTCATACACTCACTATCACTCTCTGACACTCTCTGACACGCTCTGACACTCTCTGACACTTTCTATCACTTTCTGATACTCTCCGACACTCACTGTCACTCTCTGACACTCTCTGACACTCTCTGACTCTCTCAGACACACTCGGATACTCACTATCACTCTCTGACACACCCTATCTTTCTCTGACACTCTCTGACACTCTCTGACACTCTCTTACACGCTCTGACACTCTCAGAAACTCTCATACACTCACTATCACTCTCTGACACTCTCTATCACTCTCTGACACTCTTTCACACACTCAGACACTCTCAGACACTCACTATCACTCTCTGATACTCTCTGACACTCACTACCACTCTCTGATACTCATTGACACTCACTGTCACTCTCTGATGCTCACTGACACTCACTATCACTCTCTGACACTCTCTATCAATCTCTGACACTCTCTGACACTCACTATCTCTCTCTGAAACTCTCTATCACTCTCAGACAGTCTCTATCACTCTCAGACACTCTCAGACACCCACTATCACTCTCTGACACTCACTATCACTCTCTGACACACTCTCACACTCTCTGACACTCTCTGAATTTCTCTATCACTCTCTGACACTCTCTGACACTCTCTAACACTCTCTGACGCTCTCGGACACTCACTATCACTCTCTGACAATCTCGATCACTCTCTGACACTCTCTGACACTCTCAGACACTCTCAGACACTCACTATCGCTCTCTGATACTCTCTGACACTCACTATCACTCTCTGATACTCTCTGACACTCACTATCACTCTCTGATACTCACTGACACTCACTATCACTCTCTGACAGTCTCTATCAATCTCTGACAATCTCTGACAATCACTATCACTCTCTGACACTCTCTATCACTCTCAGACAGTCTCTATTACTCTCAGACACTCTCAGACACCCACTATCACTCTCTGACACTCACTATCACTCTCTGACACACTCTCACACTCTCTGACAATCTCTGAAATTCTCTATCTCTCTCTGACACTCTCTATCACTCTCTGACACTCTCTGACACTCACTATCACTCTCTGATGCTCTCTGACACTCACTATCACTCTCTGAATCTCTCTATCACTCTCTGACACTCTCTGACACTCACTATCACTCTCTGACACTCTCTGACACCCTCTGACACTCTCTGACACTCACTAACATGCTCTAACACTGTCTGACACTCTCTGACACTCTCTGACAATCTCATACACTCACTATCACTCTCTGACACTCTCTGACACGCTCTGACACTCTCTGACACTTTCTATCACTCTCTGATACTCTCCGACACTCACTGTCACTCTCTGACACTCTCTGACACTCTCTGACTCTCTCAGACACACTCGGAGACTCACTATCACTCTCTGATACTCTCTGACTCTCACTATCACTCTCTGACACTCTCTCACACTCTCTGACACTCTCTGACACTCTCTGACACTCACTATCACTCTCTGACACTCTCGATAACTCTCTGACACTCTCTGACACTCGCTAACAATCTCTAATACTCTCTGACACTCTCATACACTCACTCTCACTCTCTGACAATCTCTGAAACTCACTATCACTCTCTGACACACTCGATAACTCTCTGACACTCTCTGACACTCTCGATAACTCTCTGACACTCTCTAACACTCTCATACACTCACTCTCACTCTCTGACACTCTCTGACACTCACTATCACTCTCTGACACTCTCTATCAATCTCTGACACTCTCTGACACTCTCTGACACTCACTATCACTCTCTGACACACCCTATCTTTCTCTCACACTCTCTGACACTCTCAGAAACTCTCATACACTCACTATCACTCTCTCACACTCTCTATCACTCTCTGACACTCTCTCACACTCTCAGACACTCTCAGACACTCACTATCACTCTCTGATACTCTCTGACACTCACTATCACTCTCTGATACTCACTGACACTCACTATCACTCTCTGATACTCACTGACACTCACTATCACTCTCTGACACTCTCTATCAATCTCTGACACTCTCTGACACTCACTATCACTCTCTGAAACTCTCTATCACTCTCAGACAGTCTCTATCACTCTCAGACAGTCTCAGACACCCACTATCACTCTCTGACACTCACTATCACTCTCTGACACACTCTCACACTCTCTGACACTCTCTGAAATTCCCTATCACTCTCTGACACTCTCTGACACTCTCTAACACTCTCTGACACTCTCGGACACTCACTATCACTCTCTGATACTCTCTGACACTCACTATCACTCTCTGACAATCTCTATCACTCTCTGACACTCTCTGACACTCTCAGACACTCTCAGACAATCACTATCACTCTCTGATACTCTCTGACACTCACTATCACTCTCTGACTATCTCTATCACTCTCTGACACTCTCCATCACTCTCTGACACTCTCTATCACTCTCTTACACTCTCTGACACTCACTATCACTCTCTGACACTCTCTATCTCTCTCTGACACTCTCTATCACTCTCTGACTCTCTGTAACACTCACTATCACTCTCTGACACTCTCTATCTCTCTCTCTGACACTCTCTATCTCTCTCTGACACTCCATGACACTCTCTATCACTCTCTGACACTCTCTGACACTCACAGACACTCTCAGACACTCACCATCACTCTCTGATACTCTCTGACACTCACTATCACTCTCTGACACTCTCTGATGCTCTCTGACACTCACTATCACTCTCTGACACTCTCTATCACTCTCTGACACTCTCTGACACTCACTCTCTCTCTCTGACACTCTCTATCACTCTCAGACACTCTCTATCACTCTCAGACACTCTCAGACACTCACTATCACTCTCTGACACTCTCTATCACTCTCTGACTCTCTCTATCACTCAATATCATTCTCTGACACTCTCTGACTCTCACTATCACTCTCTGACACTCTCTATCTCTCTCTGACACTCTCTATCACTCTCTGACACTCTCTGACACTCTCTGTCACTCTCTGACACTCTCTCACACTCTCTGACACTCTCCATCACTCTCTGACACTCTCTGACACTCTCTGACACTCACTATTACTCTCTGACACTCTCTATCAATATCTGACACTCTCTGAGACTCTCTGACAATCACTCTCACTCTCTGACACACCCTATCTTTCTCTGATACTCTCTGACACTCTCTGACACGCTCTGACACTCTCAGAACCTCTCATACACTCACTCTCACTCTCTGACACTCTCTGACACTTTCTATCACTCTCTGACACTCTCGATAACTCTCTGACACTCTCTGACACTCTCTAACACTCTCATACACTCACTCTCACTCTCTGACACTCTCTGACACTCACTATCACTCTCTGACACTCTCTATCAATATCTGACACTCTCTGACACTCTCTGACAATCACTCTCACTCTCTGACACACCCTATCTTTCTCTGATACTCTCTGACACTCTCTGACACGCTCTGACACTCTCAGAAACTCTCATACACTCACTATCACTCTCTGACACTCTCTATCACTCTCTGACACTCTCTGACACTCTCAGACACTCTCAGACACTCAATATCACTCTCTGATACTCTCTGACACTCACTATCACTCTCTAACACACTCTAACACTCTCTGACACTCTCTGACACTCTCCATCACTCTTGATCACGCTCTGACACGCTCTGACACTCTCTGACATTCTCTATCACTCTCTGACACTCTCTGACACTCTTTATCACTCTCTATCACTATCTGACACACTCTGACACTCTCAGACACTCACTATCACTCTCTGACACACTCTGACACTCTCAGAAACTCACTATCACTCTCTGACACTCTCTGACACTCACTATCCCTCTCTGACACTCTCTGACAAACACTATCACACTCTAACAATCTCTGACACTCTCTGACACTCTCTGACACTCTCTGACACTCTCTATCACTCTCTGACATTCTCAATCACTCTCTGACATACTCTGACAATCTCTGACACTCAGTGTCACTCTCTGACACTCTCTGACACTCAGTGTCACTCTCTGACGCTCTCTGACTCTCTCCGACACTCTCCGACACTCTCTGACACTCTCTGACACTCTGAAACTCACATCCACATTCATACACTCACTATCACTCTCTGACACTCTCTGACACTCTCTGACACTTTCTATCGCTCTCTGATACTCTCCGACACTCACTATCACTCTCTGACACTCTCAGAAGCTCTCTGACGCTCTCTGACTCTCTATGACTCTCTCAGACACTCTCGGACTCTCTCTATTAATCTCTGACACTCTCTGACACTCTCTATCACTCTCTGACACTCTCAGAAACACTCGGACACTCACTATCACTCTCCGATACTCTCTGACAGTCACTATCACTCTCTGACATTCTCTATCAATCTCTGACACTCTCTGACACTCACTGTCACTCTCTGACACTCTCGATAACTCTCTGACACTCTCTGACACACTCTAACACGCTCTAACACTCTCTGACACTCTCTGACACTCTCATGCACTCACTCTCAATTTCTGAATGCCTCTGACACTCACTATCACTCTCTGAAGCTCTCTGACATTCTCTGACACTCCCAGACTATCTCTATCACTCTCTGTCACTCTGTGACACCCTCTGAAACACTCTGACACTCTATATCACTCTCTGAAACTCTCTACCACTCTCTGACACTCTCTGACACTCACTATCACTCTCTGACACTCTCTGATACTCTCTGACAGTCTCCATCACTCTCTGATATTCTCTGATACTCTCTGACACTCACTGACACTCTCTGACACTCTCTGACACTCTCTATCACTATCTCACACTTTCTGACACTCTCTATCACTCTCAGACACTCTCGGATACTCACTATCACTCTCTCACACTCTCTATTAATCTATGACACTCTCTGACACTCTCGGACACTCACTATCACTCTCTGATACTCTCTGACACTCACTATCACTCTCTGACATTCTCTATCAATCTCTGACACTCTCTGGCACTCTCTGACACTCACTATCACTCTCTGACACGCTTAATCTCTCTCTGACAGGCTCTGTCCCTCTCTCACACCCTCTGACACTCACTATCACTCTCTGACACTCTCCATCAATCTCTGACACTCTCTGACACTGACTATCACTTTCTGACACTCTCTATCACTCTCAGACACTCTCTATCACTCTCAGAAACTCTCAGACACTCACTATCACTCTCTGAAGCTCTCTGACATTCTCTGACACTCCCAGACTATCTCTATCACGCTCTGTCACTCTGTGACACCCTCTGAAACACTCTGACACTCTATATCACTCTCTGAAACTCTCTACCACTCTCTGACACACTCTGACACTCACTATCACTCTTTGACACTCTCTGATACTCTCTGACAGTCTCCATCACTCTCTGATATTCTCTGATACTCTCTGACACTCACTGACACTCTCTGACACTCTCTGACACTCTCTATCACTATCTCACACTCTCTGACACTCTCTATCACTCTCAGACACTCTCGGATACTCACTATCACTCTCTCACACTCTCTATTAATCTATGACACTCTCTGACACTCTCGGATTCTCACTATCACTCTCTGATACTCTCTGACACTCACTATCACTCTCTGACATTCTCTATCAATCTCTGACACTCTCTGGCACTCTCTGACACTCACTATCACTCTCTGACACGCTTAATCTCTCTCTGACAGTCTCTGTCCCTCTCTCACACACTCTGACACTCACTATCACTCTCTGACACTCTCCATCAATCTCTGACACTCTCTGACACTGACTATCACTTTCTGACACTCTCTATCACTCTCAGACACACTCTATCACTCTCAGAAACTCTCAGACCCACACTATCACTCTCTGACACTCACTATCACACTCTGACACTCTCTCACACTCTGTGACACTCTCTGAAACTCTCTATCTCTCTCTGACACTCTCTATCACTCTCTGACTCTCTCCATCACTATCTGACACTCTCTGACACTCTCTGACACTCTCAGACACTAACTATCAATCTCTGACACTCTCTATCTCTCTCTGACACTCTCTATCAATATCTGACACTCTCTGACACACTCTGACACTCACTATCACTCTCTGACACTCTCGATAACTCTCTGACACTCTCTGACTCTCTCAGACACTCTCGGATACTCACTATCACTCTGATACTCTCTGACACTCACTATCACTCTCTGACACTCTCTATCACTCTCTGACACTCTCTGACACACTCTGACACTCACTATCACTCTCTGACACTCTCAATAACTCTCTGACACTCTCTGACACTCGCTAACAATCTCTAATATTCTCTGACACTTTCTGACACTCTCATACACTCACTCTCACTCTCTGACAATCTCTGAAACTCACTATCACTCTCTGACACTCTCGATAACTCTCTGACACTCTCTGACACTCTCTATCACTCTCTGACACTCTCTGACAATCTCTGACACTCACTATCACTCTCTGACACACCCTATCTTTCTCTGACACTCTCTGACACGATCTGACACTCTCAGAAACTCTCATACACTCACTATCACTCTCTGACACTCTCTATCACTCTCTGGCACTCTCTGACACTCTCAGAAACTCTCATACACTCACTATCACTCTCTGACACTCTCTATCACTCTCTGGCACTCTCTGACACTCTCAGACACTCTCAGACACTCACTATCACTCTCTGATACTCTCTGACACTCACTATCACTCTCTGATACTCTCTGACACTCACTATCACTCTCTGATACTCACTGACACTCACTATCACTCTCTGACACTCTCTATCAATCTCTGGCACACTCTGACACTCACTATCACTCTCTGAAACTCTCTATCACTCTCAGAAAGTCTCTATCACTCTCAGACACTCTCAGACACCCACTATCACTCTCTGACACTCACTATCACTCTCTGACACACTCTCACATTCTCTGAAATTCTCTATCACTCTCTGACACTCTCTGACACTCTCTGACACTCACTGACGCTCTTGGACACTCACTATCACTCTCTGATACTCTCTGACACTCACTATCACTCTCTGGCACTCTCTGACACTCTCAGACACTCTCAGGCACTCACTATCACTCTCTGATACTCGCTGACACTCACTATCACTCTCTGATACGCTCTGACACTCACTATCACTCTCTGATACTCACTGACACTCACTATCACTCTCTGACACTCTGTATCAATCTCTGACATTCTCTGACACTCACTATCACTCTCTGACACGCTCTATCACTCTCAGACAGTCTCTATCACTCTCAGACACTCTCAGACACCCACTATCACTCTCTGACACTCACTATCACTCTCTGACACTCTCTGAAATTCTCTATCTTTCTCTGACACTCTCTATCACTCTCTGACACTCTCTGACACTCACTATCACTCTCTGACACTCTCTGACACCCTCTGACACTCTCTGACACTCTCTACCACTCTCTGACACTCGCCATCACTCTCTGACACTCTCTATCACTCTCTGACACTCTCTGACACTCACTATCACTCTCTGACACTCTCTGTCTCTCTCTGACACTCTCTATCACTCTCTGATACTCTGTAACACTCACTATCACTCTCTGACACACTCTCTCTCTGACACACTATGACACTCTCTATCACTCTCTGACACTCTCTGACACTCACAGACTCTCTCAGACACTCACCATCACTCTCTGATACACTCTGACACTCACTATCACTCTCTGATACTCCCTGATACTCTCTGACACTAACTAACACTCCCTGACACTCTCTATCACTCTCTGACACTCTCTGACACTCTCTGACACTCACTCTCTCTCTCTGACACTCTCTATCACTCTCAGACACTCTCTATCACTCTCAGACACTCTCAGACACTCACTATCACTCTATGACACTCACTATCACTCTCTGACACTCACTATCACTCTCTGACAATCTCTGACACTCTCTGACATTCTCTGAAATTCTCTATCTCTCTCTGACACTCTCTATCACTCTCTGACACTCTCTGACACTCTCTGACACTCTCTATCACTCTCTGACACTCTCTGACACTCTCTGACACTCTCAGACACTCACAATCACTCTCTGATACTCTCTGACACTCTCTATCACTCTCTGACACTCTCTATCACTCGATATCATTCTCTGACTCTCTCTGACACTCACTCTCACTCTCTGACACTCTCTATCTCTCTCTGACACTCTCTATCACTCTCAGACACTGTGTGACACTCTCTGTCACTCTCTGACACTCTCTCACGCTCTCTGACACTCTCTACCACTCTCTGACACTCACTATCACTCTCTGACACTCTCTATCTCTCTCTGACACTCTCTATCACTCTCTGACACTCTCTGACACTCTCTATCACTCTCTATCACTCTCTGACATTCTCTATCAATCTCTGAAACTCTCTATCACTCTCCATCAGTCTCTGACACTCTCTGACACTCACTATCAGTTTCTGACACTCTCTATCTCTCTCTGACACTCTCTATCACTCTCTGACACTCTCTGAAACTCTCTATCATTCTCGATCGCTCTCTGACACTCTCAGACACTCTCTGACACTCTCTATCACTCTCTATCATTCTCTCACACTCTCTCACACTCTCTGACACTCTCTATCACTCTCTGACACAATCTGACACTCTCAGACACTCACTATCACTCTCTGACACTCCCTGACACTCACAATCCCTCTCTGACACCCTCTGACACTCTATATGACTCTCTGACACTCTCAATCACTCTCTGACACACTCTGACACTCTCAGACACTCTCTGACACTCTCTATCACTCTCTATCACTCTCTGACACACTCTGACACTCTCAGATACTCGTGGTCACTCTCTGACACTCTCTGACACTCACTATCACTCTCTGACACTCTCTATCACTCTCAGACAGTCTCTGTCACTCTCAGACACTCTCAGACACCCACTATCACTCTCTGACACTCACTATCACTCTCTGACACACTCTCACACTCTCTGACACTCTCTGAAATTCTCTATCACTCTCTGACACTCCCTGACACTCTCTGACAATCTCTGACGCATTTGGACACTCACTATCACTCTCTGATACTCTCTGACACTCACTATCATTCTCTGAAAATCTCTATCACTCTCTGACACTCTCTGACACTCTCTGACAATCACTAAAACTCTCTGACACTCTCTATCACTCTCTGACACTCTCCAAAACACTCCGACACTCTCCGAAACTCTCTGACACTCTCTGACACTCTCATACACTCACTGTCACTCACTGACACTCTCTGACACTCTCTGACACTTTCTATCACTCTCTGATACTCTCCGACACTCACTATCACTCTCTGACACTCTCTGACTCTCTCTGACACTCTTTGACACTCACTATCACTCTCTGATACTCTCGAACGCTCTCTGACACTCTCTGACACTCTCTAACACTCTCTGACACTCTCTGACTCTCTCTGACACTCACTCTCAATCTCTGACACTCTCTGAAACTCACTATCTCTCTCTGACGGTCTCTGCTGCTCTCTGACACTCTCTGACACTCTCAGGCTATCTCTATCACTCTTCGTCACTCTGTGACACCCTCTGACACAATCTGACACTCTATATCACTCTCTGAAACTCTCTATCAATCTCTGAAACTCTCAGACACTCTCTATCAATCTCTGGCACTCTCTGACACTCACTATCACTCTCTGACGCTCTCGATAAGTCTCTGACACTCTCTGACACTCACTAACACGCTCTAACACTGTCTGACACTCTCTGACACTCTCTGACAATCTCATACACTCACTATCACTCTCTGACACTCTCTGACACGCTCTGACACTCTCTGACACTTTCTATCACTTTCTGATACTCTCTGACACACCCTATCTTTCTCTGACACTCTCTGACACTCTCTGACACTCTCTTACACGCTCTGACACTCTCAGAAACTCTCATACACTCACTATCACTCTCTGACACTCTCTATCACTCTCTGACACTCTTTCACACACTCAGACACTCTCAGAAACTCACTATCACTCTCTGATACTCTCTGACACTCACTACCACTCTCTGATACTCATTGACACTCACTGTCACTCTCTGATGCTCACTGACACTCACTATCACTCTCTGACACTCTCTATCAATCTCTGACACTCTCTGACACTCACTATCTCTCTCTGAAACTCTCTATCACTCTCAGACAGTCTCTATCACTCTCAGACACTCTCAGACACCCACTATCACTCTCTGACACTCACTATCACTCTCTGACACACTCTCACACTCTCTGACACTCTCTGAATTTCTCTATCACTCTCTGACACTCTCTGACACTCTCTAACACTCTCTGACGCTCTCGGACACTCACTATTACTCTCTGATACTCTCTGACACTCACTATCACTCTCTGACAATCTCGATCACTCTCTGACACTCTCTGACACTCTCAGACACTCTCAGACACTCACTATCGCTCTCTGATACTCTCTGACACTCACTATCACTCTCTGATACTCTCTGACACTCACTATCACTCTCTGATACTCACTGACACTCACTATCACTCTCTGACAGTCTCTATCAATCTCTGACAATCTCTGACAATCACTATCACTCTCTGACACTCTCTATCACTCTCAGACAGTCTCTATTACTCTCAGACACTCTCAGACACCCACTATCACTCTCTGACACTCACGATCACTCTCTGACACACTCTCACACTCTCTGACAATCTCTGAAATTCTCTATCTCTCTCTGACACTCTCTATCACTCTCTGACACTCTCTGACACTCACTATCACTCTCTGATGCTCTCTGACACTCACTATCACTCTCTGAATCTCTCTATCACTCTCTGACACTCTCTGACACTCACTATCACTCTCTGACACTCTCTGACACCCTCTGACACTCTCTGACACTCACTAACATGCTCTAACACTGTCTGACACTCTCTGACACTCTCTGACAATCTCATACACTCACTATCACTCTCTGACACTCTCTGACACGCTCTGACACTCTCTGACACTTTCTATCACTCTCTGATACTCTCCGACACTCACTGTCACTCTCTGACACTCTCTGACACTCTCTGACTCTCTCAGACACACTCGGAGACTCACTATCACTCTCTGATACTCTCTGACTCTCACTATCACTCTCTGACACTCTCTCACACTCTCTGACACTCTCTGACACTCTCTGACACTCACTATCACTCTCTGACACTCTCGATAACTCTCTGACACTCTCTGACACTCGCTAACAATCTCTAATACTCTCTGACACTCTCATACACTCACTCTCACTCTCTGACAATCTCTGAAACTCACTATCACTCTCTGACACACTCGATAACTCTCTGACACTCTCTGACACTCTCGATAACTCTCTGACACTCTCTAACACTCTCATACACTCACTCTCACTCTCTGACACTCTCTGACACTCACTATCACTCTCTGACACTCTCTATCAATCTCTGACACTCTCTGACACTCTCTGACACTCACTATCACTCTCTGACACACCCTATCTTTCTCTCACACTCTCTGACACTCTCAGAAACTCTCATACACTCACTATCACTCTCTCACACTCTCTATCACTCTCTGACACTCTCTCACACTCTCAGACACTCTCAGACACTCACTATCACTCTCTGATACTCTCTGACACTCACTATCACTCTCTGATACTCACTGACACTCACTATCACTCTCTGATACTCACTGACACTCACTATCACTCTCTGACACTCTCTATCAATCTCTGACACTCTCTGACACTCACTATCACTCTCTGAAACTCTCTATCACTCTCAGACAGTCTCTATCACTCTCAGACAGTCTCAGACACCCACTATCACTCTCTGACACTCACTATCACTCTCTGACACACTCTCACACTCTCTGACACTCTCTGAAATTCCCTATCACTCTCTGACACTCTCTGACACTCTCTAACACTCTCTGACACTCTCGGACACTCACTATCACTCTCTGATACTCTCTGACACTCACTATCACTCTCTGACAATCTCTATCACTCTCTGACACTCTCTGACACTCTCAGACACTCTCAGACAATCACTATCACTCTCTGATACTCTCTGACACTCACTATCACTCTCTGACTATCTCTATCACTCTCTGACACTCTCCATCACTCTCTGACACTCTCTATCACTCTCTTACACTCTCTGACACTCACTATCACTCTCTGACACTCTCTATCTCTCTCTGACACTCTCTATCACTCTCTGACACTCTGTAACACTCACTATCACTCTCTGACACTCTCTATCTCTCTCTCTGACACTCTCTATCTCTCTCTGACACTCCATGACACTCTCTATCACTCTCTGACACTCTCTGACACTCACAGACACTCTCAGACACTCACCATCACTCTCTGATACTCTCTGACACTCACTATCACTCTCTGATACTCTCTGATACTCTCTGACACTCACTATCACTCTCTGACACTCTCTATCACTCTCTGACACTCTCTGACACTCACTCTCTCTCTCTGACACTCTCTATCACTCTCAGACACTCTCTATCACTCTCAGACACTCTCAGACACTCACTATCACTCTCTGACACTCTCTATCACTCTCTGACTCTCTCTATCACTCAATATCATTCTCTGACACTCTCTGACTCTCACTATCACTCTCTGACACTCTCTATCTCTCTCTGACACTCTCTATCACTCTCTGACACTCTCTGACACTCTCTGTCACTCTCTGACACTCTCTCACACTCTCTGACACTCTCCATCACTCTCTGACACTCTCTGACACTCTCTGACACTCACTATTACTCTCTGACACTCTCTATCAATATCTGACACTCTCTGACACTCTCTGACAATCACTCTCAATCTCTGACACACCCTATCTTTCTCTGATACTCTCTGACACTCTCTGACACGCTCTGACACTCTCAGAACCTCTCATACACTCACTCTCACTCTCTGACACTCTCTGACACTTTCTATCACTCTCTGACACTCTCGATAACTCTCTGACACTCTCTGACACTCTCTAACACTCTCATACACTCACTCTCACTCTCTGACACTCTCTGACACTCTCTATCAATATCTGACACTCTCTGACACTCTCTGACAATCACTCTCACTCTCTGACACACCCTATCTTTCTCTGATACTCTCTGACACTCTCTGACACGCTCTGACACTCTCAGAAACTCTCATACACTCACTATCACTCTCTGACACTCTCTATCACTCTCTGACACTCTCTGACACTCTCAGACACTCTCAGACACTCACTATCACTCTCTGATACTCTCTGACACTCACTATCACTCTCTGATACTCTCTGACACTCACTATCACTCTCTGACACTCAATGACACTCACTATCACCCTCTGACACTCTCTATCGATCTCTGACACTCTCTGACACTCACTATCACTCTCTGAAACTCTCTATCACTCTCAGACAGTCTGTATGACTCCCAGACACTGTCAGACACCCACTATCACTCTCTGACACTCAATATCACTCTCTGACACGCTCTCACACTCTCTGACACTCTCTGAAATTCTCTATCACTCTCTGAAACTCTCTGACACTCTCTAACACTCTCTGACTCTCTCGGACACTCACTATCACTCTCTGATACTCTCTGACACTCACTATCACTCTCTGACAATCTCTATCTCTCTCTGACACTCTCTGACACACTCAGACACTCTCAGACACACACTATCACTCTCTGATACTCTCTGAAACTCACTATCACTCTCTGATACTCACTGGCACTCACTATCACTCTCTGACACTCTGTATCAATCTCTGACACTCTCTGACAATCACTATCACTCTCTGACACTCTCTATCACTCTCAGACAGTCTCTATCACTCTCAGACACTCTCAGACACCAAATATCACTCTCTGACACTCACTATCACTCTCTGACACACTCTCACACTCTCTGACAATCTCTGAAATTCTCTATCTCTCTCTGACACTCTCTATCACTCTCTGACACTCTCTGACACTCACTATCACTCTCTGATGCTCTCTGACACTCACTATCACTCTCTGAATCTCTCTATCACTCTCTGACACTCTCTGACACTCACTATCACTCTCTGACACTCACTATCACTCTCTGACACTCTCTATCACTCTCTGACATTCTCTGACACTCACTATCACTCTCTGACACTCTCTATCTCTCTCTGACACTCTCTATCACTCTCTGACACTCTGTAACACTCACTATCACTCTCTGACACTCTTTATCTCTCTCTGACACTCTCTATCACTCTCTGACACTCTCTGACACTCACTATCACTCTCTGATGCTCTCTGACACACACTATCACTCTCTGAATCTCTCTATCACTCTCTGACACTCTCTGACACTCACTATCACTCTCTGACACTATCTGACACCCTCTGACACTCTCTGACACTCTCTATCACTCTCTGACACTCTCCATCACTCTCTGACACTCTCTTTCACTCTCTGACACTCTCTGACACTCACTATCACACTCTGACACTCTCTATCTCTCTCTGACACTCTCTATCACTCTCTGACACTCTGTAACACTCACTATCACTCTCTGACACTCTTTATCTCTCTCTGACACACTCTATCTCTCTCTGACACTCTATGACACTCTATATCACTCTCTGACACTCTCTGACACTCACAGACACTCTCAGACACTCACCATCACTCTCTGATACTCTCTGACACTCACTATCACTCTCTGATACTCTCTGATACTCTCTGACACTCAATATCACTCTCTGACACTCTCTATCACTCTCTGACACTCTCTGACACTCACTCTCTCTCTCTGACACTCACTCTCTTTCTCTGACACTCTCTATCACTCTCAGACACTCTCTATCACTCTCAGACACTCTCAGACACTCACTATCACTCTCTGACACTCTCTATCACTCTCTGACACTCTCTATCACTCTCTGACACTCTCTATCACTCAATATCATTCCCTGACACTCTCTGACACTCACTATCACTCTCTGACACTCTATCTCTCTCTGACACTCTCTATCACTCTCTGACACTCTCTGAAACTCTCTGTCACTCTCTGACACTCTCTCACACTCTCTGACACTCACTATCACTCTCTGAGACTCTCGATAACACTCTGACACTCTCTGACACTCGCTAACTATCTCTAATACTCTCTGACACTCTCTGACACTCTCATACACTCACTCTCACTCTCTGACAATCTCTGAAACTCACTATCACTCTCTGACACTCTCGATAACTCTCTGACACTCTCTGACACTCTCTAACACTCTCATACACTCACTCTCACTCTCTGACACTCTCTGACACTCACTATCACTCTCTGAAACTCTCTATCAATCTCTGACACTCTCTGACACTCTCTGACACTCACTATCACTCTCTGACACACCCTATCTTTCTCAGACACTCTCTGACACTCTCTGACCCGCTCTGACACTCTCAGAAACTCTCATACTCTCACTATCACTCTCTGACACTCTCTATCACTCTCTGACACTCTCAGACTCTCTCAGACACTCACTATCACTCTCTGATACTCTCTGACACTCACTATCACTCTCTGATACTCTCTGACACTCACTATCACTCTCTGACACTCTCGATAACTCTCTGACACTCTCTGACACTCTCTATCACTCTCTGACACTCTCTGACACTCTCTAACACTCTCATACACTCACTCTCACTCTCTGACACTGTCTGACACTCACTCAGTGCAGCAGCTTTTTCGGGAGCAGCGTGTGAGCGAGTGAGCAGCTGGGAAAGTCAGTTTGAAAGTACATTTAATATCCTTTTGTTTTTCGGCGGAGGCCAGGGGGCTGCTGGGTAAGTAAAACACTATATATTTGGGCGGTTTAAAATAACTTTCCTTTCAGTGCAGCAGCTTTTTCGGGAGCAGCATGTGAGCGAGTGAGCAGCTGGGAAAGTCAGTTTGAAAGTAAATTTAATTTCCTTTTGTTTTTCGGCGGAGGCCAGGGGGCTGCTGGGTAAGTAAAACACTATATATTTGGGCGGTTTAAAATAACTTTCCTTTCAGTGCAGCAGCTTTTTCGGGAGCAGCGTGTGAGCGAGTGAGCAGCTGGGAAAGTCAGTTTGAAAGTAAATTTAATTTCCTTTTGTTTTTCGGCGGAGGCCAGGGGGCTGCTGGGTAAGTAAAACACTATATATTTGGGCGGTTTAAAATAACTTTCCTTTCAGTGCAGCAGCTTTTTCGGGAGCAGCGTGTGAGCGAGTGAGCAGCTGGGAAAGTCAGTTTGAAAGTACATTTAATTTCCTTTTGTTTTTCGGCGGAGGCCAGGGGGCTGCTGGGTAAGTAAAACACTATATATTTGGGCGGTTTAAAATAACTTTCCTTTCAGTGCAGCAGCTTTTTCGGGAGCAGCGTGTGAGCGAGTGAGCAGCTGGGAAAGTCAGTTTGAAAGTAAATTTAATTTCCTTTTGTTTTTCGGCGGAGGCCAGGGGGCTGCTGGGTAAGTAAAACACTATATATTTGGGCGGTTTAAAATAACTTTCCTTTCAGTGCAGCAGCTTTTTCGGGAGCAGCGTGTGAGCGAGTGAGCAGCTGGGAAAGTCAGTTTGAAAGTAAATTTAATTTCCTTTTGTTTTTCGGCGGAGGCCAGGGGGCTGCTGGGTAAGTAAAACACTATATATTTGGGCGGTTTAAAATAACTTTCCTTTCAGTGCAGCAGCTTTTTCGGGAGCAGCGTGTGAGCGAGTGAGCAGCTGGGAAAGTCAGTTTGAAAGTAAATTTAATTTCCTTTTGTTTTTCGGCGGAGGCCAGGGGGCTGCTGGGTAAGTAAAACACTATATATTTGGGCGGTTTCTGAACCCGAGACACCACACTTGTAGTGTCTCCCACCCGCCCTCCTCCTCTAACCAAAAAAAAAAGGACTCGGTGGGGTGTTTATAAGGTAAGGCTTTTTCGATTTCTCTGGTTTTATTGTGATTGGTAAAAACTTTTCGTTCCTTTTTCATTTAACTAAGTTTAAACTTAAGATTAAAAATGGCAGGAGATCTCAGACCCGTATCATGCTCCTCTTGCTCAATGTGGGAGCTCAGGGACATGGCTGATGAGCCTGTCTCCTTCACGTGCAGGAAGTGTGTCCAGCTGCAGCACTTGTTAGACCGCATGACGGCTCTCGAGCTGCGGATGGACTCACTTTGGAGCATGCGCGATGCTGAGGAGGTCGTGGATAGCACGTTTAGTGAATTGGTCACACCGCAGATTAGGATTGCTGAGGGAGAAAGGGAATGGGTGACCAAAAGGCAGAGAAAGAGCAGGAAGGCAGCGCAGGAGTCCCCTGCGGTCATCTCCCTCCAAAACAAGTATACCGTTTTGGATACTGTTGAGGGAGATGGCTCACCAGGGGAAGGCAGCAGTAGCCAGGTCCATGGCACCGTGGCTGGCTCTGCTGCTCAGAAGGGCGGGAAAAAGAGTGGAAGGGCTATAGTCGGAGGGGATTCGATTGTAAGGGGAGTAGACAGGCGGTTCTGTGGTCGAAAACGAGGCTCCCGAATGGTATGTTGCCTCCCAGGTGCACGGGTCAGGGATGTCTCAGATCGGCTGCAGAACATTCTAAAGGGGGAGGGTGAACAGCCAGTTGTCATTGTGCACATAGGCACTAATGATATAGGTAAAAAACGGGATGAGGTCCTACAAGCAGAGTTTAGGGAGTTAGGAGCCAAGTTAAAAAGTAGGACCTCAGAGGTAGTAATCTCAGGATTACTACCAGTGCCACGTGATAGTCAGAGTAAAAATGAAAGAATAGTCAGGATGAATGCGTGGCTTGAGAGATGCTGCAGGAAGGAGGGGTTCAGATTTTTGGGACATTGGGACCGGTTCTGGGGGAGGTGGGACTATTACAAATTGGACGGTCTACACCTGGGCCGGACTGGAACCAATGTCCTTGGAGGTGCTTTTGCTAACGCTGTTGGGGAGGGTTTAAACTAATGTGGCAGGGGGATGGGAACCAATTGAGGTCAGTTGACAGTGAGAAGGTAGTAACAAAAGCCTGTAAGAAACTAGATAATGAAGTCAGTGTGACTAAGGGGAAGAGCAGGCAGGGAGCAGATGATGAATATAAAGGGACTGGTGGTCTGAGGTGCATTTGCTTTAATGCAAGAAGTGTAGTTGGTAAGGCAGATGAACTTAGGGCTTGGATTAGTACCTGGGAGTATGATGTTATTGCTATTACTGAGACTTGGTTGAGGGAAGGGCATGATTGGCAACTAAGTATCCCAGGATATCGATGCTTCAGGCGGGATAGAGAGGGAGGTAAAAGTGGTGGAGGAGTTGCATTACTGGTCAAAGAGGATATCACAGCTGTGCTGAAGGAGGGCACTATGGAGGACTCGAGCAGTGAGGCAATATGGACAGAACTCAGAAATAGGAAGGGTGCGGTAACAATGTTGGGGCTGTACTACAGGCCTCCCAACAGCGAGCGTGAGATAGAGGTACAAATATGTAAACAGATTATGGAAAGATGTAGGAGCAACAGGGTGGTGGTGATAGGAGATTTTAATTTTCCCAACATTGACTGGGATTCGCTTAATGTTAGAGGTCCAGATGGAGCAGAATTTGTAAGGAGCATCCAGGAGGGTTTTCTAGAGCAGTATGTAAATAGTCCAACTCGGGAAGGGGCCATACTGGACCTGGTGTTGTGGAATGAGTCCGGCCAGGTTGTTGAAGTTTCAGTAGGGGACTACTTTGGGAATAGTGATCACAATTCCGTAAGCTTTAAAATACTCATGGACAAAGACGAGAGTGGTCCTAAAGGAAGAGTGCTAAATTGGGGGAAGGCCAACTATACCAAAATTCGGCAGGAGCTGGGAAATGTAGATTGGGAGCAGCTGTTTGAAGGTAAATCCACATGTGATATGTGGGAGGCTTTAAAAGAGAGGTTGATTAGCGTGCAGGAGAGACATGTTCCTGTGAAAATGAGGGATAGAAATGGCAAGATTAGGGAACCATGGATGACAGGTGAAATTGTGAGACTAGCTAAGAGGAAAAAGGAAGCATACATAAGGTCTAGGCGGCTGATGAAAGACGAAGCTTTGAAAGAATATCGGGAATGTAGGACCAATCTGAAACGAGGAATTAAGAGGGCTAAAAGGGGTCATGAAATATCTTTAGCAAACAGGGTTAAGGAAAATCCCAAAGCCTTTTATTCATATATAAGGAGAAAGAGGGTAACTAGAGAAAGGATTGGCCCACTAAAGGACAAAGGAGGAATGTTATGCTTGGACTCAGAGAAAATGGGTGAGATTCTAAGCGAGTACTTTGCATCGGTATTCACCAAGGAGAGGGACATGACGGATGTTGAGGTTAGGAACAGATGTTTGATTACTCTAGGTCAAGTCTGCATAAGGAGGGAGGAAGTGTTGGGTATTCTAAAGGGCATTAAGGTGGACAAGTCCCCAGGTCCGGATGGGATCTATCCCAGGTTACTGAGGGAAGCGAGAGAGGAAATAGCTGGGGCCTTAACAGATATCTTTGCAGCATCCTTAAACACGGGTGAGGTCCCGGAGGACTGGAGAATTGCTAATGTTGTCCCCTTGTTTAAGAAGGGTAGCAGGGATAATCCAGGTAATTATAGACCGGTGAGCCTGACGTCAGTGGTAGGGAAGCTGCTGGAGAAGATACTGAGGGATAGGATCTATTCCCATTTGGAAGAAAATGGGCTCATCAGTGATAGGCAACATGGTTTTGTGCAGGGAAGGTCATGTCTAACCAACTTAATAGAATTCTTTGAGGAAGTGACAAAGTTGATTGATGACGGAAGGGCTGTCGATGTCATATACATGGACTTCAGTAAGGCGTTTGATAAGGTTCCCCATGGCAGGCTGATGGAGAAAGTGAAGGCGCTTGGGGTCCAAGGTGTACTAGCTAGATGGATAAAGAACTGGCTGGGCAACAGGAGACAGAGAGTAGCAGTAGAAGGGAGTTTCTCAAAATGGAGACGTGTGACCAGTGGTGTTCCACAGGGATCCGTGCTGGGACCACTGTTGTTTGTGATATACATTAATGATTTGGAGGAAAGTATAGGTGGACTGATTAGCAAATTTGCAGACGACACTAAGATTGGTGCAGTAGCAGATAGTGAAGGGGACTGTCAGATAATACAGCAGAATATAGATAGATTGGAGAGTTGGGCAGAGAAATGGCAGATGGAGTTCAATCAGGGCAAATGCGAGGTGATGCATTTTGGAAGATCCAATTCAAGAGTGAACTATACAGTAAATGGAAAAGTCCTGGGGAAAATTGATGTCCAGAGAGATTTGGGTGCTCAGGTCCACTGTTCCCTGAAGGTGGCAACGCAGGTAAATAGAGTGGTCAAGAAGGCATACGGCATGCTTTCCTTCATCGGACGGGGCATTGAGTACAAGAGTTGGCAGGTCATGTTACAGTTGTATAGGACTTTGGTTCGGCCACATTTGGAATACTGCGTACAGTTCTGGTCGCCACATTATCAAAAGGATGTGGATGCTTTGGAAAGGGTGCAGAGGAGGTTCACCAGGATGTTGCCTGGTATGGAGGGCGCTAGCTATGAAGAGAGGTTGAGTAGATTAGGATTATTTTCATTAGAAAGACGGAGGTTGAGGGGGGACCTGATTGAGGTGTACAAAATCATGAGAGGTATAGACAGGGTGGATAGCAAGAAGCTTTTTCCCAGAGTGGGGGTTTCAATTACTAGAGGACACGAGTTCAAAGTGAAAAGTTTAGGGGGGATATGCGTGGAAAGTTCTTTAAGCAGAGGGTGGTGGGCACCTGGAACGCATTGCCAGCGGAGGTGGTAGATGCGGGCACGATGGAGTCTTTTAAGATGTATCTAGACAGATACATGAATGGGCAGGAAGAAAAGAGATACAGAAGCTTAGAAAATAGGCGACATGTTTAGAGAGAGGATCTGGATCGGCGCAGGCTTGGAGGGCCGAAGGGCCTGTTCCTGTGCTGTAATTATCTTTGTTCTTTGTTCTATCACTCTCTGACAATCTCTATCAATCTCTGACACTCTCTGACACTCTCTGACACTCACTATCACTCTCTGACACACCCTATCTTTCTCTGACACTCTCTGACACGCTCTGACACTCTCAGAAACTCTCATATACTCACTATCACTCTCTGACACTCTCTATCACTCTCTGACACTCTCTGACACTCTCAGACACTCTCAGACACTCACTATCACTCTCTGATACTCTCTGACACTCAATATCACTCTCTGATACTCTCTGACACTCACTATCACTCTCTGATACTCACTGACACTCACTATCACTCTCTGACACTCACTATCACTCTCTGACACTCTCTCACACTCTCTGACATTCTCTGAAATTCGCTATCTCTCTCTGACACTCTCTATCACTCTCTGACACTCTCTGACACTCTCTGACACTCTCTATCACTCTCTGACACTCTCTGACACTCTCTGACACTCACTCTCTCTCTCTGACACTCACTATCACTCTCTGACACTCTCTCACACTCTCTGACATTCTCTGAAATTCTCTATCTCTCTCTGACACTCTCTATCACTCTCTGACACTCTCTGACACACTCTGACACTCTCTATCACTCTCTGACACTCTCTGACACTCACAGACACTCACTATCACTCTCTGATACTCTCTGACACTCACTATAAATCTCTGATACTCTCTGACACTCACTATCACTCTCTGATACTCTCTATCACTCTCTGACACTCTCTGTCACTCTCTGACACTCTCTGTCACTCTCTGACACTCTCTATCACTCTCTGACACTCTCTATCACTCTCCATCACTCTCTGACACTCTCTGACACTCTCTGACACTCTCTGACACTCTCTATCTCTCTCTGACACTCTTTATCACTCTCTGCCACTCTCTGCCACTCTCTAACACGCTCTAACACTCTCTGACACTCTCTGACACTCTCTGACAATCTCATACACTCACTATCACTCTCTGACACTCTGTGACACACTCTGACACTCTCTGACACTTTATATCACTCTCTGATACTCTCCGACACTCACTGTCACTCTCGGACCCTCTCGGACCCTCCCTGACCCTCTCTGACACTCTCTGACTCTCTCTGACTCTCTCTGACTCTCTCAGACACTCTCGGATACTCACTCTCACTCTCTGATACTCTCTGACTCTCACTATCACTCTGTGACACTCTCTATCACTCTCTGACACTCTCTGACACTCTCTGACACTCACTATCACTCTCTGACACTCTCGATAACTCTCTGACACGCTCTGACCCTCTCAGAAACTCTCATATACTCACTATCACTCTCTGACACTCTCAGACACTCACAGACACTCACTATCACTCTCTGATACTCTCTGACACTCAATATCACTCTCTGATACTCTCTGACACTCACTATCACTCTCTGATACTCACTGACACTCACTATCACTCTCTGACACTCACTATCACTCTCTGACACTCACTATCACTCTCTGACACTCTCTCACACTCTCTGACATTCTCTGAAATTCTCTATCTCTCTCTGACACTCTCTATCACTCTCTGACACTCCCTATCACTCTCTGACACTCTCTGACACTCTCTGACAGTCACTCTCTCTCTCACACACTCTCTATCACTCTCAGACACTCTCAGACACTCACTATCACTCTCTGACACTCACTATCCCTCTCTGACACTCACTATCACTCTCTGACACTCTCTCACACTCTCTGACATTCTCTGAAATTCTCTATCTCTCTCTGAAACTCTCTATCACTCTCTGACACTCTCTGACACTCTCTGACACTCTCTATCTCTCTCTGACACACTCTGACACTCTCAGACACTCACTATCACTCTCTGATACTCTCTGACACTCACTATAAATCTCTGATACTCTCTGACACTCACTATCATTCTCTGACACTCTCTGACACTCACTATCACTCTCTGATACTCTCTATCACTCTCTGACACTCTCTGTCACTCTCTTACACTCTCGCACACTCTCTGACACTCTCTATCACTCTCTGACACTCTCTATCACTCTCCATCACTCTTTGACACTCTCTGACACTCACTATCACTCTCTGACACTCTCTATCTCTCTCTGACTCTCTCTATCACTCTCTGACACTCTCTGCCACTCTCTAACACGCTCTAACACTGTCTGACACTCTCTGACACTCTCTTACAATCTCATACACTCACTAACACTCCCTGACACTCTCTGACACACTCTGACACTCTCTGAAACTTTCTATCACTCTCTGATACTCTCCGACACTCACTGTCACTCTCTGACCCTCTCTGACACTCTCTGACTCTCTCAGACACTCTCGGATACTCACTATCACTCTCTGACACTCTCTATCACTCTCTGACACTCTCTGTCACTCTCTGACACTCTCTGACACTCTCTATCTCTCTCTGACACTCTCTATCACTCTCCATCACTCTCTGACACTCTCTGACACTCTCTGACACTCTCTGACACTCTCTGACACTCTCTATCTCTCTCTGACACTCTTTATCACTCTCTGCCACTCTCTGCCACTCTCTAACACGCTCTAACACTCTCTGACACTCTCTGACACTCTCTGACAATCTCATACACTCACTATCACTCTCTGACACTCTGTGACACACTCTGACACTCTCTGACACTTTATATCACTCTCTGATACTCTCCGACACTCACTGTCACTCTCTGACCCTCTCTGACCCTCTCTGACCCTCTCTGACACTCTCTGACTCTCTCTGACTCTCTCTGACTCTCTCAGACACTCTCGGATACTCACTCTCACTCTCTGATACTCTCTGACTCTCACTATCACTCTGTGACACTCTCTATCACTCTCTATCACTCTCTGACACTCTCTGACACTCTCTGACACTCACTATCACTCTCTGACACTCTCGATAACTCTCTGACACGCTCTGACACTCTCAGAAACTCTCATATACTCACTATCACTCTCTGACACTCTCTATCACTCTCTGACACTCTCTGACACTCTCAGACACTCACAGACACTCACTATCACTCTCTGATACTCTCTGACACTCAATATCACTCTCTGATACTCTCTGACACTCACTATCACTCTCTGATACTCACTGACACTCACTATCACTCTCTGACACTCACTATCACTCTCTGACACTCACTATCACTCTCTGACACTCTCTCACACTCCCTGACATTCTCTGAAATTCTCTATCTCTCTCTGACACTCTCTATCACTCTCTGACACTCTCTATCACTCTCTGACACTCTCTGACACTCACTCTCTCTCTCACACACTCTCTATCACTCTCAGACACTCTCAGACACTCACTATCACTCTCTGACACTCACTATCCCTCTCTGACACTCACTATCACTCTCTGACACTCTCTCACACTCTCTGACATTCTCTGAAATTCTCTATCTCTCTCTGACACTCTCTATCACTCTCTATCACTCTCTGACACTCTCTGACACTCTCTGACACTCTCTGACACTCTCTATCTCTCTCTGACACTCTCTGACACTCTCAGACACTCACTATCACTCTCTGATACTCTCTGACACTCACTATAAATCTCTGATACTCTCTGACACTCACTATCATTCTCTGACACTCTCTGACACTCACTATCACTCTCTGATACTCTCTATCACTCTCTGACACTCTCTGTCACTCTCTTACACTCTCTCACACTCTCTGACACTCTCTATCACTCTCTGACACTCTCTATCACTCTCCATCACTCTTTGACACTCTCTGACACTCACTATCACTCTCTGACACTCTCTATCTCTCTCTGACACTCTCTATCACTCTCTGACACTCTCTGCCACTCTCTAACACGCTCTAACACTGTCTGACACTCTCTGACACTCTCTTACAATCTCATACACTCACTAACACTCCCTGACACTCTCTGACACACTCTGACACTCTCTGACACTTTCTATCACTCTCTGATACTCTCCGACACTCACTGTCACTCTCTGACCCTCTCTGACACTCTCTGACTCTCTCAGACACTCTCGGATACTCACTATCACTCTCTGACACTCTCTATCACTCTCTGACACTCTCTGACACTCACTATCACTCTCTGACACTCTCGATAACTCTCTGACACTCTCTGACACTCGCTAACAATCTCTAATACTCTCTGACACTCTCTTACACTCTCATACACTCACTCTCACTCTCTGACAATCTCTGAAACTCACTATCACTCTCTGACACTCTCGATAACTCTCTGACACTCTCTGACACACTCTATCACTCTCTGACACTCTCGATAGCTCTCTGACACTCTCTGACACTCTCTAACACTCTCATACACTCACTCTCACTCTCTGACACTCTCTGACACTCACTATCACTCTCTGACACTCTCTATCAATCTCTGACACTCTCTGACACTCTCTGACACTCACTATCACTCTCTGACACACCCTATCTTTCTCTGACACTCTCTGACACTCTCTGACACGCTCTGACACTCTCAGAAAGTCTCATATACTCACTATCACTCTCTGAACTCTCTATCACTCTCTGACACTCTCTGACACTCTCAGACACTCTCAGACACTCACTATCACTCTCTGATACTCTCTGACACTCAATATCACTCTCTGATACTCTCTGACACTCACTATCACTCTCTGATAATCACTGACACTCACTATCACTCTCTGACACTCAAAATCACTCTCTGACACTCACTATCACTCTCTGACACTCTCTTACACTCTCTGACATTCTCTGAAATTCTCTATCTCTCTCTGACACTCTCTATCACTCTCTGACACTCTCTGACACTCTCTATCACTCTCTGACACTCTCTGACACTCTCTGACACTCACTCTCTCTCTGACACTCTCTATCACTCTCAGACGCTCTCTATCACTCTCAGACACTCACTATCACTCTCTGACACTCACTATCCCTCTCTGACACTCACTATCATTCTCTGACACTCTCTCACACTCTCTGACATTCTCTGAAATTCTCTATCTCTCTCTGACACTCTCTATCACTCTCTGACACTCTCTATCACTCTCTGACACTCTCTGACACTCTCAGACACTCACTATCACTCTCTGATACTCTCTGATACTCACTATAAATCTCTGATACACTCTGACACTCACTATCACTCTCTGATACTCTCTATCACTCTCTGACACTCTCTATCACTCGATATCATTCTCTGACACTCTCTGACACTCACTATCACTCTCTGATACTCTCTATCACTCTCTGACACTCTCTGTCACTCTCTGACACTCTCTCACACTCTCTGACACTCTCTATCACTCTCCATCACTCTCTGACACTCTCTGACACTCACTATCGCTCTCTGACACTCTCTATCTCTCTCTGACACTCTCTATTACTCTCTGACACTCTCTGCCACTCTCTAACACGCTCTAACACTGTCTGACACTCTCTGACACTCTCTGACAATCTCATACACTCACTATCACTCTCTGACACTCTCTGACACACTCTGACATTCTCTGACACTTTCTATCACTCTCTGATACTCTCCGACACTCACTGTCACTCTCTGACCCTCTCTGACACTCTCTGACTCTTTCAGACACACTCTATCACTCTCTGACACTCTCTATCACTCTCCATCACTCTCTGACACTCTCTGACACTCACTATCACTCTCTGACACTCTCTATCTCTCTCTGACACTCTCTATCACTCTCTGACACTCTCTGCCACTCTCTAACACGCTCTAACACTGTCTGACACTCACTGACACTCTCTGACAATCTCATACACTCACTATCACTCTCTGACACTCTCTGACACACTCTGACACTTTCTATCACTCTCTGATACTCTCCGACACTCACTGTCACTCTCTGACTCTCTCAGACACTCTCGGATACTCACTATCACTCTCTGATACTCTCTGACACTCTCTGACACTCACTATCACTCTCTGACACTCTCGATAACTCTCTGACACTCTCTGACACTCGCTAACAATCTCTAATACTCTCTGACACTCTCTGACACTCTCATACACTCACTCTCACTCTCTGACAATCTCTAAAACTCACTATCACTCTCTGACACTCTCGTTAACTCTCTGACACTCTCTGGCACTCTCTATCACTCTCTGACACTCTCGATAACACTCTGACACTCTCTGACACTCTCTAACACTCTCATACACTCACTCTCACTCTCTGACACTCTCTGACACTCACTATCACTCTCTGACACTCTCTATCAATCTCTGACACTCTCTGACACTCTCTGACACTCACTATCACTCTCTGTCACACCCTATCTTTCTCTGACACTCTCTGACACTCTCTGACACGCTCTGACACTCTCAGAAACTCTCATACACTCACTATCACTCTCTGACACTCTCCATCACTCTCTGACACTCTCTGACACTCTCAGACACTCACTATCACTCTCTGATACTCTCTGACCCTCAATATCACTCTCTGATACTCTCTGACACTCACTATCACTCTCTGATACTCACTGACACTCACTATCACTCTCAGACACTCACTATCACTCTCTGATACTCTCTGACACTTACTATCACTCTCTGATACTCACTGACACTCACTATCAATCTCTGACACTCACTATCACTCTCTGACACTCACTATCACTCTCTGACACTCTCTCACACTCTCTGACATTCTCTGAAATGCTCTATCTCTCTCTGACACTCTCTATCACTCTCTGACACTCTCTGACATTCTCTGACACTGTCTATCACTCTCTGACACTCTCTGACACTCTCTGACACTCACTCTCTCTCTCTGACACTCTCTATCACTCTCAGACACTCTCTATCACTCTCAGACACTCTCAGACACTCACTATCACTCTCTGACACTCACTATCCCTCTCTGACACTCACTATCACTCTCTGCCACTCTCTGACACACACTGACAATCTCTGACAATCTCTGAAATTCTCTATCTCTCTCTGACAATCTCTGTCACTCTCTGACACTCTCCAACACGCTCTGACACTCTCTATCACTCTCTGACACTCTCTGACACTCTCAGGCACTCACTATCACTCTCTGATACTCTCTGACACTCACTATAAATCTCTGATACTCTCTGACACTCACTATCACTCTCTGATACTCTCTATCACTCTCTGACACTCTCTATCACTCGATATCATTCTGTGACACTCTCTGACACGCACTATCACTCTCTGATACTCTCTATCACTCTGTGACACTCTCTGTCACTCTCTGACACTCTCTCACACTCTCTGACACTCTCTATCACTCTCCACTCACTATCACTCTGTGAACCTCTCTGACACTCTCTATCACGCTCTGACACACTCTGACACTCTCTATCACACTCTGTCACTCTGTATCGCTCTCTGACACTCTCTATTTCTCTCTGAAAGTCTCTGACACTCGCTATCACTCTCTGACACTCTCTATCTCTCTCTGACAGTCTCTGACACTCTCTGATACTCTCTATCACTCTCTGACACACACTATCACTCTCTGACACTCTCTATCTCTCTCTGACACTCTCTGGCACTCTCTGACACTCACTATCACTCTCTGACACTCTCTATCATTCCCTGACTCTCTCTATCTCTCTCTGACACTCTCTGACACTCTCTTTCACTCACTATCACTCTCTGACACTCTCTACCTCTCTCTGACACTCTCTGATAATCTCGATCTCTCTCTGATACTCTCAGACACTCTCAGACACTCACTATCACTCTCTGACTCTCTCTATCACTCTCTGCCACTCTCTGACACTCTCTATCACTCGCTGACACTCTCTGACACTCTCTGACAATCTCAGACACTCTCAGACACTCTCAGACCCTCTCAGACACTCACTATTACTCTCTGACACTCTCTATCACTCTCTGACACACTCTGACACACTCTATCACACTCTGACACTCTCTGACACTCTCTGACACTCACTATCACTCTCTGACACTCTCTGACACTCTCTGACACTCTCTATCACTCTCAGACACTCTCTGACACTATCTGACACTCTCTGACACTCTCAGACACTCACTATCACTCTCTGACTCTCTATATCACTCTCTGCCACTCTCTGCCACTCTCTGCCACTCTCTATCTCTCGCTGACACTCTCTGACACTCTCTGACAATCTCAGACACTCTCATACACCCTCAGACACACACTATCACTCTCTGACACTATCTCTCGCTGAAACTCTCTGACACTCTCTGAAACTCACTATCACTCTCTGACGCTCTCTGTCACTCTCTGACACTCTCTGACACTCTCTGACACTCTCTATCACTCTCTGACACTCTCTATCTCTCTCTGACACTCTCTGACACTATCACTCCCCAACACTCCCTGACACACTCTGACACTATCTATCACTCTGTCACCCTCTCTGACAATCTCTATCTCTCTCTGACACTCTCAGACACTCTCGGACATTCACTCTCACTCCCTGACACTCCCTGACACTCTCTGACACTCTCTATCACTCTGTCACCCTCTCTGACAATCTCTATCTCTCTCTGACACTCTCTGACACTCTCTATCACTCTCTATCACTCTCCGTCGCTCTCTGACACTCTCTGACACTCTCTGACACTCTCTATCACTCTCTGACACTCTCTATCTCTCTCTGACACTCTCTGACACTCTCTATCACTCTCTGACACTCACTATCTCTCTCTGACACACTCTCTCTCTCTCTGACTCTCTCTTTCACTCGCTGACACTCTCTGACACTCTCTGACATTCTCTATCAATCTCTATCATTCTCCGACACTCTCTGACACTCTCGGACATTCACTATCACTCCCTGACAATCCCTGACACTCTCTGACACTCTATATCACTCTGTCACCCTCTCTGACTATCTCTATCTTTCTCTGACACTCTCTGACACTCTCTATCACTCTCTATCACTCTCTGTCGCTCTCTGACGCTCTCAGACAATCTCTGACACTCTCAGACACTCACTATCACTCTGTGAACCTCTCTGACACTCTCTATCACTCTCTGACACTCTCTGACACTCTCTATCACTCTCTATCACTCTGTATCGCTCTCTGACACTCTCTGTTTCTCTCTGACAGTCTCTGACACTCGCTATCACTCTCTGACACTCTCTATCTCTCTCTGACAGTCTCTGACACTCTCTATCACTCTCTGACACTCTCTGATACTCTCTATCAATCTCTGACACACACTATCACTCTCTGACACTCTCTATCTCTCTCTGACACTCTCTGACACTCTGTGACACTCTCTGACACTCACTATCACTCTCTGACACTCTCTATCATTCCCTGACTCTCTCTATCTCTCTCTGACACTCTCTGACACTCTCTATCACTCACTATCACTCTCTGACACTCTCTACCTCTCTCTGACACTCTTTGACAATCTCTATCTCTCTCTGACACTCTCAGACACTCTCAGACACTCACGATCACTCTCTGACTCTCTCTATCACTCTCTGCCACTCTCTGACACTCTCAGACACTCTCAGATCCTCTCAGACACTCACTATCACTCTCTGACACTCTCTATCACTCTCTGACACACTCTGACACACTCTATCACACTCTGACACTCTCTGACACTCTCTGACACTCACTATCACTCTCTGACACTCTCTGACACTCTCTGACACTCTCTATCACTCTCTGACACTCTCTGACACTATCTGGCACTCTCTGACACTCTCAGAAACTCTCTATCATTCTCTGACACTCTCTGACACTCTCAGACACTCTCGGACTTTCACTATCACTCCCTGACACTCTCTTGACACTCTCAGACACTCACTATCACTCTCTGGCACTCTCTATCTCTCTCTGACACTCTCTGACACTCTCTGACACTCACTATCACTCTCTGACGCTCTCTTTCACTCTCTGACACTCTCTGACACTCACTATCACTCTCTGACACTCACTGACACTCTCTTTCACTCTCTGACCCTCTCTATCTCTCTCTGACACTCTCTGACACTTTCACACACTCACTATCACTCTCTGACACTCTCTATCTCTCTCTGACACTCTCTGAATCTCTCTGACACTCTCTATCACTCTCTGACACTCTCAGACACTCTCAGACCCTCACTATCATTCTTTGACTCTCTCTATCACTCTCTGCCACTCTCTAACTCTCTCCGATACTCTCTATCACTCGCTGACACTCTCTGACACTCTCTGACAATCTCAGACTCTCTCAGACACTCTCAGACACTCACTATCACACTCTGGCACTCTCTATCACTCTCTGACACACTCTGACACTCTCTATCACTCTCTGACAATCTCTGACACTCACTATCACTCTCTAACACTCTCTGACACTCTCTATCACTCTCTGACACTCTCTGACAGTCTCTGACACTCTCTGACACTCTCCGACACTCTCTATCACTCTCTATTATTCTCTGACACTCTCTGACAATCTCAGACATTCACTATCACTCTCTGACATTCTCTGACACTTTCTGACACTCTCTATCACTCTCTAACACATTCTTACACTCTCTGACACTCGCTATCACTCTCTGGCACTCTCTGAAACTCACTATCACTCTCTGACACTCTCTGACACTCTCTGACACTCTCTGACACTCTCTATCACTCTCTATCACTCTCTGACACTCTCTGACACTCACTATCACTCCCTGACACTCCCTGACACTCTCTGACACTCTCTATCACTCTGTGACCCTCTCTGACACTCTCTATCTCTCTCTGACACTCTCTGACACTCTCTATCACTCTCTATCACTCTCTGTCGCTCTCTGACGCTCTCAGACACTCTCTGACACTCTCAGACACTCACTATCACTCTGTGAACCTCTCTGACACTCTCTATCACTCTCTGACACTCTCTGACACTCTCTATAAAACATCCATCACTCTCTATCACTCTCTGACACTCTCTGACATTCTCATACACTCACTAAAACACTCTGACACTCTCTGACACTCTCTATCACTCTCCGACACTCTCTATCTCCCTCTGACAGTCTCTGACACTCTCTATCACTCTCTGACATTCTCTGATACTCTCTATCACTCTGTGACACTCACTATCACTCTCTGACACTCTCTATCTCTCTCTGACACTCTCTGACACTCACTATCACTCTCTGACACTCTCTATCATTCCCTGACTCTTTCTATCTCTCTCTGACACTCTCTGACACTCTCTATCACTCACTATCACTCTCTGACACTCTCTACCTCTCTCTGACACTCTCTGACAATCTCTAACTCTCTCTGACACTCTCGGACACTCTCAGACACTCTCAGACACTCACTATCACTCTCTGACTCTCTCTATCACTCTCTGCCACTCTCTGACACTCTCTGACAATCTCTATCACTCGCTGACACTCTTTGACACTCTCTGACAATCTCAGACACTCTCATACACTCTCAGACCCTCTCAGACACTCACTATCACGCTCTGACACTCTCTATCACTCTCTGACACACTCTATCACACTCTGACACTCTCTGACTCTCTCTGACACTCTCTGACACTCTCTGACACTCACTATCACTCTCTGACAATCTCTGACACTCTCTATCACTCTCAGTCACTCTCTGACACTCTCTGACACTCTCTATCACTCTCTGACACTCTATATCACTCTCTGACACTCTCTGACACTCTCAGACACTCTCAGACACTCTCTATCACTCTCAGACACTCTCAGACACTCTCTGACACTCTCTGACACTCTCTATCACTCTCTGACACTCACTATCTCTCTCTGACACACTCTCTCTCTCTCTGACTCTCTCTTTCACTCGCTGACACTCTCTGACACTCTCTGACATTCTCTATCAATCTCTATCATTCTCCGACACTCTCTGACACTCTCGGACATTCACTATCTCTCCCTGACAATCCCTGACACTCTCTGACACTCTATATCACTCTGTCACCCTGTCTGACAATCTCTATCTTTCTCTGACACTCTCTGACACTCTCTATCACTCTCTGTCGCTCTCTGACGCTCTCAGACAATCTCTGACACTCTCAGACACTCACTATCACTCTGTGAACCTCTCTGACACTCTCTATCACTCTCTGACACTCTCTGACACTCTCTATCACTCTCTATCACTCTGTATCGCTCTCTGACACTCTCTGTTTCTCTCTGACAGTCTCTGACACTCGCTATCACTCTCTGACACTCTCTATCTCTCTCTGACAGTCTCTGACACTCTCTATCACTCTCTGACACTCTCTGATACTCTCTATCAATCTCTGACACACACTATCACTCTCTGACACTCTCTATCTCTCTCTGACACTCTCTGGCACTCTGTGACACTCTCTGACACTCACTATCACTCTCTGACACTCTCTATCATTCCCTGACTCTCTCTATCTCTCTCTGACACTCTCTGACACTCTCTATCACTCACTATCACTCTCTGACACTCTCTACCTCTCTCTGACACTCTTTGACAATCTCTATCTCTCTCTGACACTCTCAGACACTCTCAGACACTCTCAGACACTCACGATCACTCTCTGACTCTCTCTATCACTCTCTGCCACTCTCTGACACTCTCAGACACTCTCAGAACCTCTCAGACACTCACTATCACTCTCTGACACTCTCTATCACTCTCTGACACACTCTGACACACTCTATCACACTCTGACACTCTCTGACACTCTCTGACACTCTCTGACACTCACTATCACTCTCTGACACTCTCTGACACTCTCTGACACTCTCTATCACTCTCTGACACACTCTGACACACTCTATCACACTCTGACACTCTCTGACACTCTCTGACACTCTCTGACACTCACTATCACTATCTGGCACTCTCTGACACTCTCAGAAACTCTCTATCATTCTCTGACACTCTCTGACACTCTCAGACACTCTCGGACTTTCACTATCTCTCCCTGACACTCTCTTGACACTCTCAGACACTCACTATCACTCTCTGGCACTCTCTATCTCTCTCTGACACTCTCTGACACTCACTATCACTCTCTGACGCTCTCTATCTCTCTCTGACACTCTCTGACACTCACTATCACTCTCTGACACTCACTGACACTCTCTTTCACTCTCTGACCCTCTCTATCTCTCTCTGACACTCTCTGACACTTTCACACACTCACTATCACTCTCTGACACTCTCTATCTCTCTCTGACACTCTCTGAATCTCTCTGACACTCTCTATCACTCTCTGACACTCTCAGACACTCTCAGACCCTCACTATCATTCTTTGACTCTCTCTATCACTCTCTGCCACTCTCTAACTCTCTCCGATACTCTCTATCACTCGCTGACACTCTCTGACACTCTCTGACAATCTCAGACTCTCTCAGACACTCTCAGACACTCACTATCACACTCTGACACTCTCTATCACTCTCTTACACACTCTGACACTCTCTATCACTCTCTGACAATCTCTGACACTCACTATCACTCTCTAACACTCTCTGACACTCTCTATCACACTCTGACACTCTCTGACAGTCTCTGACACTCTCTGACACTCTCTGACACTCTCTATCACTCTCTATTATTCTCTGACACTCTCTGACACTCTCTGACAATCTCAGACATTCACTATCACTCTCTGACATTCTCTGACACTTTCTGACACTCTCTATCACTCTCTATCACATTCTTACACTCTCTGACACTCGCTATCACTCTCTGGCACTCTCTGAAACTCACTATCACTCTCTGACACTCTCTGACACTCTCTGACACTCTCTGACACTCTCTATCACTCTCTGACACTCTCTGACACTCACTATCACTCCCTGACACTCCCTGACACTCTCTATCACTCTGTGACCCTCTCTATCTCTCTCTGACACTCTCTGACACTCTCTATCACTCTCTATCACTCTCTGTCGCTCTCTGACGCTCTCAGACACTCTCTGACACTCTCAGACACTCACTATCACTCTGTGAACCTCTCTGACACTCTCTATCACTCTCTGACACTCTCTATCACTCTCCATCACTCTCTATCACTCTCTGACACTATCTGACATTCTCATACACTCACTATAACACTCTGACACTCTCTGACACTCTCTATCACTCTCCGACACTCTCTATCTCCCTCTGACAGTCTCTGACACTCTCTATCACTCTCTGACATTCTCTGATACTCTCTATCACTCTGTGACACTCACTATCACTCTCTGACACTCTCTATCTCTCTCTGACACTCTCTGACACTCACTATCACTCTCTGACACTCTCTATCATTCCCTGACTCTTTCTATCTCTCTCTGACACTCTCTGACACTCTCTATCACTCACTATCACTCTCTGACACTCTCTACCTCTCTCTGACACTCTCTGACAATCTCTAACTCTCTCTGACACTCTCGGACACTCTCAGACACTCTCAGACACTCACTATCACTCTCTGACTCTCTCTATCACTCTCTGCCACTCTCTGACACCCTCTGACACTCTCTATCACTCGCTGACACTCTTTGACACTCTCTGACAATCTCAGACACTCTCATACACTCTCAGACCCTCTCAGACACTCACTATCACGCTCTGACACTCTCTGACACTCTCTGACACTCTCTGACACTCTCTATCACTCTCTGACACTCTCTGACACTCTCTGACACTCTCTATCACTCTCTGACACTCTCTGACACTATCTGACACTCTCTGACACTCTCAGAAACTCTCTATCATTCTCTGACACTCTCTGACACTCTCAGACACTCTCGGACTTTCACTATCACTCCCTGACACTCTCTTGACACTCTCAGACACTCACTATCACTCTCTGGCACTCTCTATCTCTCTCTGACACTCTCTGACACTCTCTGACACTCACTATCACTCTCTGACGCTCTCTATCTCTCTCTGACACTCTCTGACACTCACTATCACTCTCTGACACTCACTGACACTCTCTTTCACTCTCTGACCCTCTCTATCTCTCTCTGACACTCTCTGACACTTTCACACACTCACTATCACTCTCTGACACTCTCTATCTCTCTCTGACACTCTCTGAATCTCTCTGACACTCTCTATCACTCTCTGACACTCTCAGACACTCTCAGACCCTCACTATCATTCTTTGACTCTCTCTATCACTCTCTGCCACTCTCTAACTCTCTCCGATACTCTCTATCACTCGCTGACACTCTCTGACACTCTCTGACAATCTCAGACTCTCTCAGACACTCTCAGACACTCACTATCACACTCTGACACTCTCTATCACTCTCTGACACACTCTGACACTCTCTATCACTCTCTGACAATCTCTGACACTCACTATCACTCTCTAACACTCTCTGACACTCTCTATCACTCTCTGACACTCTCTGACAGTCTCTGACACTCTCTGACACTCTCTGACACTCTCTATCACTCTCTATTATTCTCTGACACTCTCTGACACTCTCTGACAATCTCAGACATTCACTATCACTCTCTGACATTCTCTGACACTTTCTGACACTCTCTATCACTCTCTATCACATTCTTACACTCTCTGACACTCGCTATCACTCTCTGGCACTCTCTGAAACTCACTATCACTCTCTGACACTCTCTGACACTCTCTGACACTCTCTGACACTCTCTATCACTCTCTATCACTCTCTGACACTCTCTGACACTCACTATCACTTCCTGACACTCCCTGACACTCTCTGACACTCTCTATCACTCTGTGACCCTCTCTGACACTCTCTATCTCTCTCTGACACTCTCTGACACTCTCTATTACTCTCTATCACTCTCTGTCGCTCTCTGACGCTCTCAGACACTCTCTGACACTCTCAGACACTCACTATCACTCTGTGAACCTCTCTGACACTCTCTATCACTCTCTGACACTCTCTATCACTCTCCATCACTCTCTATCACTCTCTGACACTCTCTGACATTCTCATACACTCACTATAACACTCTGACACTCTCTGACACTCTCTATCACTCTCCGACACTCTCTATCTCCCTCTGACAGTCTCTGACACTCTCTATCACTCTCTGACATTCTCTGATACTCTCTATCACTCTGTGACACTCACTATCACTCTCTGACACTCTCTATCTCTCTCTGACACTCTCTGACACTCACTATCACTCTCTGACACTCTCTATCATTCCCTGACTCTTTCTATCTCTCTCTGACACTCTCTGACACTCTCTATCACTCACTATCACTCTCTGACACTCTCTACCTCTCTCTGACACTCTCTGACAATCTCTAACTCTCTCTGACACTCTCGGACACTCTCAGACACTCTCAGACACTCACTATCACTCTCTGACTCTCTCTATCACTCTCTGCCACTCTCTGACACCCTCTGACACTCTCTATCACTCGCTGACACTCTTTGACACACTCTGACAATCTCAGACACTCTCATACACTCTCAGACCCTCTCAGACACTCACTATCACGCTCTGACACTCTCTATCACTCTCTGACACACTCTGACACACTCTATCACACTCTGACACTGTCTGGCACTCTCTGACACTCACTATCACTCTCTGACACTCTCTGACACTATCTGACACTATCTGACACTCTCTGACACTCTCTATCACTCTCTATCATTCTCTGACACTCTCTGACACTCTCAAACACTCTCGGACTTTCACTATCACTCCCTGACACTCTCTGAAACACTCAGACACTCACTATCACTCTCTGACACTCTCTATCTCTCTCTGACACTCTCTGACACACACTATCACTCTCTGACGCTCTATATCTCTCTCTGACACTCTCTGACACTCTCGGACACTCACTATCACTCTCTTTCACTCTCTGACTCTCTCTGACACTCTCAGACACTCGCCATCACTCTCTGAAACGCTTTGACACTCACTATCACTCTCTGACACTCTCTGACACTCTCTGATACTCTCTGACACTCTCTGACTCTCACTATCACTCTCTGACACTCTCTGACACTCTCTGACAATCTCAGACACTCTCATACACCCTCAGACACACACTATCACTCTCTGACACTCTCTATCTCTCGCTGACACTCTCTGACACTCTCTGACACTCACTATCACTCTCTGACGCTCTCTGTCACTCTCTGACACTCTCTGACACTCTCTGACATTCTCTATCACTCTCTGAAACTCTCTGACACTCTCTATCACTCTCTGACACTCTCTGATACTCTCTATTACTCTCTGACACTCACTATCTCTCTCTGACACTCTCTCTCTCTCTCTGACTATCTCTTTCACTCGATGACACTCTCTGACACTCTCTGACAATCTCTGACACTCTCTGACATTCTCTATCACTCTCTATCATTCTCTGACACTCTCTGACACTCTCAGACACTCTCGGACATTCACTATCACTCCCTGACACTCCCTGACACTCTCTGACACTCTCTATCACTCTGTCACCCTCTCTGACACTCTCTATCTCTCTCTGACACTCTCTGACACTTTCTATCACTCTCTATCACTCTCTTTCGCTTTCTGACGCTCTCAGACACTCTCTGACACTCTCAGACACTCACTATCACTCTGTGAACCTCTCTGACACTCTCTATCACTCTCTATCACTCTCTGACACTCTCTGACACTCTCTATCACTCTCTATCGCTCTCTATCGCTCTCTGACACTCTCTATCTCTCTCTGACAGTCTCTGACACTCGCTGTCACTCTCTGACGCTCTCTATCTCTCTCTGACTGTCTCTGACACTCTCTATCACTCTCTGACACTCTCTGATGCTCTCTATCACTCTCTGACACTCACTATTACTCTCTGACACTCTCTATCTCTCTCTGACACTCTCTGACACTCTCTGACACTCTGTGACACTCTCTGACACTCACTATCACTCTCTGACACTCTCTATCATTCCCTGACTCTCTCTATCTCTCTCTGAGACTCTCTGACACTCTCTATCACTCACTATCACTCTCTGACACTCTCTACCACTCTCTGACACTCTCTGACAATCTCTATCTCTCTCTGACACTCTCAGACACTCTCAGACAATCTGAGACCCTCACTATCACTCTCTGACTCTCTCTATCACTCTCTGCAATTCTCTGACACTCTCTGACACTCTCTATCACTTGCTGACACTCTCTGACACTCTCTGACAATCTCAGACACTCTCAGACACTCTCAGACCCTCTCAGATACTCACTATCACTCTCTGACACTCTCTATCACTCTCTGACACACTCTGACACACTCTATCACACTCTGACACTCTCTGACACTCACTATCACTCTCCATCATTCTCTGACACTCTCTGACACTCTCAGACACTCTCGGACTTTCACTATCACTCCCTGACACTCTCTGAAACACTCAGACACTCACTATCACTCTCTGACACTCTCTATCTCTCTCTGACACTCTCTGACACACACTATCACTCTCTGACGCTCTAGATCTCTCTCTGACACTCTCTGACACTCTCTGACACTCTCGGACACTCACTATCACTCTCTGACACTCTCTGACACTCTCTGACACTCTCTTTCACTCTCTGACTCTCTCTGACACTCTCAGACACTCGCCATCATTCTCTGAAACGCTTTGACACTCACTATCACTCTCTGACACTCTCTGACACTCTCTGATACTCTCTGTCACTCTCTGACTCTCACTATCACTCTCTGACACTCTCTGACACTCTCTGACAATCTCAGACACTCTCATACACCCTCAGACACACACTATCACTCTCTGACACTATCTCTTGCTGACACTCTCTGACACTCTCTGACACTCACTATCACTATCTGACGCTCTCTGTCACTCTCTGACACTCTCTTACACTCTCTGACACTCTCTGACATTCTCTATCACTCTCTGACACTCTCTGACACTCTCTATCACTCTCTGACACTCTCTGATACTCTCTATTACTCTCTGACACTCACTATCTCTCTCTGACACTCTCTCTCTCTCTCTGACTCTCTCTTTCACTCGATGACACTCTCTGACACTCTCTGACAATCTCTGACACTCTCTGACATTCTCTATCACTCTCTATCATTCTCTGACACTCTCTATCACTCTCTATCACTCTCTATCGCTCTCTGACACTCTCTATCTCTCTCTGACAGTCTCTGACACTCGCTGTCACTCTCTGACGCTCTCTATCTCTCTCTGACTGTCTCTGACACTCTCTATCACTCTCTGACACTCTCTGATGCTCTCTATCACTCTCTGACACTCACTATTACTCTCTGACACTCTCTATCTCTCTCTGACACTCTCTGACACTCTCTGACACTCTGTGACACTCTCTGACACTCACTATCACTCTCTGACACTCTCTATCATTCCCTGACTCTCTCTATCTCTCTCTGAGACTCTCTGACACTCTCTATCACTCACTATCACTCTCTGACACTCTCTACCACTCTCTGACACTCTCTGACAATCTCTATCTCTCTCTGACACTCTCAGACACTCTCAGACAATCTGAGACCCTCACTATCACTCTCTGACTCTCTCTATCACTCTCTGCAATTCTCTGACACTCTCTGACACTCTCTATCACTTGCTGACACTCTCTGACACTCTCTGACAATCTCAGACACTCTCAGACACTCTCAGACCCTCTCAGATACTCACTATCACTCTCTGACACTCTCTATCACTCTCTGACACACTCTGACACACTCTATCACACTCTGACACTCTCTGACACTCACTATCACTCTCCATCATTCTCTGACACTCTCTGACACTCTCAGACACTCTCGGACTTTCACTATCACTCCCTGACACTCTCTGAAACACTCAGACACTCACTATCACTCTCTGACACTCTCTATCTCTCTCTGACACTCTCTGACACACACTATCACTCTCTGACGCTCTAGATCTCTCTCTGACACTCTCTGACACTCTCTGACACTCTCGGACACTCACTATCACTCTCTGACACTCTCTGACACTCTCTGACACTCTCTTTCACTCTCTGACTCTCTCTGACACTCTCAGACACTCGCCATCATTCTCTGAAACGCTTTGACACTCACTATCACTCTCTGACACTCTCTGACACTCTCTGATACTCTCTGTCACTCTCTGACTCTCACTATCACTCTCTGACACTCTCTGACACTCTCTGACAATCTCAGACACTCTCATACACCCTCAGACACACACTATCACTCTCTGACACTATCTCTTGCTGACACTCTCTGACACTCTCTGACACTCACTATCACTATCTGACGCTCTCTGTCACTCTCTGACACTCTCTTACACTCTCTGACACTCTCTGACATTCTCTATCACTCTCTGACACTCTCTGACACTCTCTATCACTCTCTGACACTCTCTGATACTCTCTATTACTCTCTGACACTCACTATCTCTCTCTGACACTCTCTCTCTCTCTCTGACTCTCTCTTTCACTCGATGACACTCTCTGACACTCTCTGACAATCTCTGACACTCTCTGACATTCTCTATCACTCTCTATCATTCTCTGACACTCTCTGACACTATCAGACACTCTCGGACATTCACTATCACTCCCTGACACTCCCTGACACTCTCTGACACTCTCTATCACTCTGTCACCCTCTCTGACACTCTCTATCTCTCTCTGACACTCTCTGACACTTTCTATCACTCTCTATCACTCTCTGTCGCTTTCTGACGCTCTCAGACAATCTCTGACACTCTCAGACACTCACTATCACTCTGTGAACCTCTCTGACACTCTCTATCACTCTCTGACACTCTCTGACACTCTCTATCACTCTCTGACACTCTCTATCTCTCTCTGACAGTCTCTATCTCTCTCTGACAGTCTCTGACACTCACTATCACTCTCTGACACTCTCTATCTCTCTCTGACTGTCTCTGACACTCTCTATCACTCTCTGACACTCTCTGATGCTCTCTATCACTCTCTGACACTCACTATTACTCTCTGACACTCTCTATCTCTCTCTGACACTCTCTGACACTCTCTGACACTCTGTGACACTCTCTGACACTCACTATCACTCTCTGACACTCTCTATCATTCCCTGACTCTCTCTATCTCTCTCTGACACTCTCTGACACTCTCTATCACTCACTATCACTCTCTGACACTCTCTACCACTCTCTGACACTCTCTGACAATCTCTATCTCTCTCTGACACTCTCAGACACTCTCAGACAATCTCAGACCCTCACTATCACTCTCTGACTCTCTCTATCACTCTCTGCAATTCTCTGACACTCTCTGACACTCTCTATCACTCGCTGACACTCTCTGACACTCTCTGACAATCTCAGACACTCTCAGACACTCTCAGACCCTCTCAGATACTCACTATCACTCTCTGACACTCTCTATCACTCTCTGACACACTCTGACACACTCTATCACACTCTGACACTCTCTGACTCTCTCTGACACTCACTATCACTCTCTGACACTCTCTGACACTCTCTGACACTCTCTATCACTATCTGTCACTCTCTGACACTCTCTGACACTCTCTGACACTATCTGACACTCTCTGACACTCTCAGACACTCTCGGACTTTCACTATCACTCCCTGACACTCTCTGAAACTCTCAGACACTCACTATCACTCTCTGACACTCACTATCACTCTCTGACGCTCTCTATCTCTCTCTGACACTCTCTGACACTCTCGGACACTCACTATCACTCTCTGACACTCTCTGACACTCTCTTTCACTCTCTGACTCTCTCTGACAATCTCAGACACTCGCCATCACTCTCTGAAACGCTTTGACACTCACTATCACTCTCTGACACTCTCTGACACTCTCTGATACTCTCTGACACTCTTTGACTCTCACTATCACTCTCTGACACTCTCTGACAATCTCTGACACTCTCATACACCTTCAGACGCACACTATCACTCTCTGACACTCTCTATCTCTCGCTGACACTCTCTGACACTCTCTGACACTCACTATCACTCTCTGACGCTCTCTGTCACTCTCTGACACTCTCTGACACTCTCTGACACTCTCTGACACTCTCTATCACTCTCTGACACTCTCTGACACTCTCTATCACTCACTGACACTCTCTGATACTCTCTATTACTCTCTGACACTCACTATCTCTCTCTGACACTCTCTCTCTCTCTGACTCTCTCTTTCACTCGCTGACACTCTCTGACAATCTCTGACACTCTCTGACATTCTCTATCATTCTCTGACACTCTCTGACACTCTCAGACACTCTCGGACATTCACTATCACTCCCTGACACTCCCTGACACTCTCTGACACTCTCTATCACTCTGTCACCCTCTCTGACACTCTCTATCTCTCTTGACACTCTCTGACACTCTCTATCACTCTCTATCACTCTCTGTCGCTTTCTGGCGCTCTCAGACACTCTCTGACACTCTCAGACATTCACTATCACTCTGTGAACCTCTCTGACACTCTCTATCACTCTCTGACACTCTCTGACACTCTCTATCACTCTCTAGCACTCTCTATCGCTCTCTGACACTCTCTATCTCTCTCTGACAGTCTCTGACACTCGCTATCACTCTCTGACACTCTCTATCTCTCTCTGACTGTCTCTGACACTCTCTATCACTCTCTGACACTCTCTGATGCTCTCTATCACTCTCTGACACTCACTATTACTCTCTGACACTCTCTATCTCTCTCTGACACTCTGTGACACTCTCTGACACTCTGTGACACTCTCTGACACTCACTATCACTCTCTGACACTCTCTATCATTCCCTGACTCTCTCTATCTCTCTCTGACACTCTCTGACACTCTCTATCTCTCTCTGACACTCTCAGACACTCTCAGACAATCTCAGACACTCACTATCACTCTCTGACACTCTCTATCACTCTCTGCCATTCTCTGACACTCTCTGACACTCTCCATCACTCTCTGAAACTCTCTGACACTCTCTATCACTCTCTATCACTCTCTATCGCTCTCTGACACTCTTTGACATTCTCGTACACTCACTATAACACTGTGACACTCTCTGACATTCTCTATCACTCTCCGACACTCTCTATCTCTCTCTGACAGTCTCTGACACTCTCTATCACTCTCTGACACTCTCTGATGCTCTCTATCACTCTCTGACACTCACTATTACTCTCTGACACTCTCTATCTCTCTCTGACACTCTCTGACACTCTCTGACACTCTGTGACACTCTCTGACACTCACTATCACTCTCTGACACTCTCTATCATTCCCTGACTCTCTCTATCTCTCTCTGAGACTCTCTGACACTCTCTATCACTCACTATCACTCTCTGACACTCTCTACCACTCTCTGACACTCTCTGACAATCTCTATCTCTCTCTGACACTCTCAGACACTCTCAGACAATCTGAGACCCTCACTATCACTCTCTGACTCTCTCTATCACTCTCTGCAATTCTCTGACACTCTCTGACACTCTCTATCACTTGCTGACACTCTCTGACACTCTCTGACAATCTCAGACACTCTCAGACACTCTCAGACCCTCTCAGATACTCACTATCACTCTCTGACACTCTCTATCACTCTCTGACACACTCTGACACACTCTATCACACTCTGACACTCTCTGACACTCACTATCACTCTCCATCATTCTCTGACACTCTCTGACACTCTCAGACACTCTCGGACTTTCACTATCACTCCCTGACACTCTCTGAAACACTCAGACACTCACTATCACTCTCTGACACTCTCTATCTCTCTCTGACACTCTCTGACACACACTATCACTCTCTGACGCTCTAGATCTCTCTCTGACACTCTCTGACACTCTCTGACACTCTCGGACACTCACTATCACTCTCTGACACTCTCTGACACTCTCTGACACTCTCTTTCACTCTCTGACTCTCTCTGACACTCTCAGACACTCGCCATCATTCTCTGAAACGCTTTGACACTCACTATCACTCTCTGACACTCTCTGACACTCTCTGATACTCTCTGTCACTCTCTGACTCTCACTATCACTCTCTGACACTCTCTGACACTCTCTGACAATCTCAGACACTCTCATACACCCTCAGACACACACTATCACTCTCTGACACTATCTCTTGCTGACACTCTCTGACACTCTCTGACACTCACTATCACTATCTGACGCTCTCTGTCACTCTCTGACACTCTCTTACACTCTCTGACACTCTCTGACATTCTCTATCACTCTCTGACACTCTCTGACACTCTCTATCACTCTCTGACACTCTCTGATACTCTCTATTACTCTCTGACACTCACTATCTCTCTCTGACACTCTCTCTCTCTCTCTGACTCTCTCTTTCACTCGATGACACTCTCTGACACTCTCTGACAATCTCTGACACTCTCTGACATTCTCTATCACTCTCTATCATTCTCTGACACTCTCTGACACTATCAGACACTCTCGGACATTCACTATCACTCCCTGACACTCCCTGACACTCTCTGACACTCTCTATCACTCTGTCACCCTCTCTGACACTCTCTATCTCTCTCTGACACTCTCTGACACTTTCTATCACTCTCTATCACTCTCTGTCGCTTTCTGACGCTCTCAGACAATCTCTGACACTCTCAGACACTCACTATCACTCTGTGAACCTCTCTGACACTCTCTATCACTCTCTGACACTCTCTGACACTCTCTATCACTCTCTGACACTCTCTATCTCTCTCTGACAGTCTCTATCTCTCTCTGACAGTCTCTGACACTCACTATCACTCTCTGACACTCTCTATCTCTCTCTGACTGTCTCTGACACTCTCTATCACTCTCTGACACTCTCTGATGCTCTCTATCACTCTCTGACACTCACTATTACTCTCTGACACTCTCTATCTCTCTCTGACACTCTCTGACACTCTCTGACACTCTGTGACACTCTCTGACACTCACTATCACTCTCTGACACTCTCTATCATTCCCTGACTCTCTCTATCTCTCTCTGACACTCTCTGACACTCTCTATCACTCACTATCACTCTCTGACACTCTCTACCACTCTCTGACACTCTCTGACAATCTCTATCTCTCTCTGACACTCTCAGACACTCTCAGACAATCTCAGACCCTCACTATCACTCTCTGACTCTCTCTATCACTCTCTGCAATTCTCTGACACTCTCTGACACTCTCTATCACTCGCTGACACTCTCTGACACTCTCTGACAATCTCAGACACTCTCAGACACTCTCAGACCCTCTCAGATACTCACTATCACTCTCTGACACTCTCTATCACTCTCTGACACACTCTGACACACTCTATCACACTCTGACACTCTCTGACTCTCTCTGACACTCACTATCACTCTCTGACACTCTCTGACACTCTCTGACACTCTCTATCACTATCTGTCACTCTCTGACACTCTCTGACACTCTCTGACACTATCTGACACTCTCTGACACTCTCAGACACTCTCGGACTTTCACTATCACTCCCTGACACTCTCTGAAACTCTCAGACACTCACTATCACTCTCTGACACTCACTATCACTCTCTGACGCTCTCTATCTCTCTCTGACACTCTCTGACACTCTCGGACACTCACTATCACTCTCTGACACTCTCTGACACTCTCTTTCACTCTCTGACTCTCTCTGACAATCTCAGACACTCGCCATCACTCTCTGAAACGCTTTGACACTCACTATCACTCTCTGACACTCTCTGACACTCTCTGATACTCTCTGACACTCTCTGACTCTCACTATCACTCTCTGACACTCTCTGACAATCTCTGACACTCTCATACACCTTCAGACGCACACTATCACTCTCTGACACTCTCTATCTCTCGCTGACACTCTCTGACACTCTCTGACACTCACTATCACTCTCTGACGCTCTCTGTCACTCTCTGACACTCTCTGACACTCTCTGACACTCTCTGACACTCTCTATCACTCTCTGACACTCTCTGACACTCTCTATCACTCACTGACACTCTCTGATACTCTCTATTACTCTCTGACACTCACTATCTCTCTCTGACACTCTCTCTCTCTCTGACTCTCTCTTTCACTCGCTGACACTCTCTGACAATCTCTGACACTCTCTGACATTCTCTATCATTCTCTGACACTCTCTGACACTCTCAGACACTCTCGGACATTCACTATCACTCCCTGACACTCCCTGACACTCTCTGACACTCTCTATCACTCTGTCACCCTCTCTGACACTCTCTATCTCTCTTGACACTCTCTGACACTCTCTATCACTCTCTATCACTCTCTGTCGCTTTCTGGCGCTCTCAGACACTCTCTGACACTCTCAGACATTCACTATCACTCTGTGAACCTCTCTGACACTCTCTATCACTCTCTGACACTCTCTGACACTCTCTATCACTCTCTAGCACTCTCTATCGCTCTCTGACACTCTCTATCTCTCTCTGACAGTCTCTGACACTCGCTATCACTCTCTGACACTCTCTATCTCTCTCTGACTGTCTCTGACACTCTCTATCACTCTCTGACACTCTCTGATGCTCTCTATCACTCTCTGACACTCACTATTACTCTCTGACACTCTCTATCTCTCTCTGACACTCTGTGACACTCTCTGACACTCTGTGACACTCTCTGACACTCACTATCACTCTCTGACACTCTCTATCATTCCCTGACTCTCTCTATCTCTCTCTGACACTCTCTGACACTCTCTATCTCTCTCTGACACTCTCAGACACTCTCAGACAATCTCAGACACTCACTATCACTCTCTGACACTCTCTATCACTCTCTGCCATTCTCTGACACTCTCTGACACTCTCCATCACTCGCTGACACTCTCTGACACTCTCTGACAATCTCAGACACTCTCAGACACTCTCAGACCCTCTCAGATACTCACTATCACTCTCTGACACTCTCTATCACTCTCTGAGACACTCTGACACACTCTATCTCACTCTGACACTCTCTGACACTCACTATCACTCTCTGACACTGTCTGACACTCTCTGACACTCTCTATCACTCTCTGACACTCTCTGACACTATCTGACACTCTCTGACACTCTCAGAAACTCTCTATCATTCTCTGACACTCTCTGACACTCTCAGACACTCTCGGACTTTCACTATCACTCCCTGACACTTTCTGACACTCTCAGACACTCACTATCACTCTCTGACACTCTCTATCTCACTCTGACACTCTCTATCTCTCTCTGACATTCTCTGACACACACTATCACTCTCTGACACTCTCTATCATTCCCTGACTCTCTCTATCTCTCTCTGACACTCTCTGACACTCTCTATCACTCACTATCACTCTCTGACACTCTCTACCTCTCTCTGACAATCTCTGACAATCTCTATCTCTCTCTGACACTCTCGGACTCTCTCAGACACTCACTATCACTCTCTGAATCTCTCTATCACTCTCTGCCACTCTCTGACACTCTCTGACACTCTCTATCACTCGCTGACACTCTCTGACACTCTGTGACAATCTCGGACACTCTCATACACTCTCAGACCCTCTCAGACACTCACTATCACGCTCTGACACTCTCTATCACTCTCTGACACACTCTGACACACTCTTTCACACTCTGACACTCTCTGACACTCTCTGACACTCACTATCACTCTCTGACACTCTCTGACACTTTCTGACACTCTCTGACACTCTCTATCACTCTCTATCATTCTCTGACACTCTCTGACACACTCTGACACTCTCAGACACTCTCGGACTTTCACTATCACTCCCTGACACTCTCTGACACACTCAGACACTCACTATCACTCTCTGACACTCTATATCTCTCTCTGACACACTCTGACACTCACTATCACTCTCTGACGCTCTCAATCTCTCTCTCTGACACTCTCTGACACTCTCGGACACTCAATATCACTCTCTGACACTCTCTGACACTCTCTGACACTCTCTTTCACTCTCTGACTCTCTCTCTGACACTCTCAGACACTCGCCATCACTCTCTGAAACGCTTTGACACTCACTATCACTCTCTGACACTCTCTGACACTCTCTGATACTCTCTGACACTCTCTGACTCTCACTATCACTCTCTGACACTCTCTGACACTCTCAGACAATCACTATCACTCTCTGACACTCTCAATCACTCTCTATCACTCTCTGACACTCTCTGACACTCTCAGACCCTCACAGACACTCTCTGACACTTACTCTTACTCTCTGGCACTCTCTGACACTCTCTGACACTCTCTGTCACTCTCTGACACTTTCAATCGCTCTCTATCACTGTCTGACACACTCTGACACTCTCAGACACTCACTATCACTCTCTGATACACTCTGACACTCTCAGACACACACTATCACTCTCTGACACATTCCGACACTCTCAGACATACACTATCACTCTCTGACACTCTCTGACACTCTCAGACACTCATTATCACTCTCTGACACTCTCTATCTCTCGCTGACACTCTCTGACACTCTCTGACACTCACTATCACTCTCTGACGCTCTCTATCTCTCTCTGACACTCTCTGACACTCTCTATCTCTCTCTGACACTCTCTGACACTCTCTGATACTCTCTATCTCTCTCTGACACTCACTATCTCTCTCTGACTCTCTCTGACACTCTATCACTCTCTGACACTCTCTATCTCTCTCTGACACTCCATCACTCTCTATCGCTCTCTGACTCTCTCTGACTCTCTCTGACACTCTCGGACACTCACTATCACTCTCTGACACTCTCTGACACTCTCTACCTCTCTCTGACACTCTCTATCACTCTCTGACACTCTTTATCTCTCTCTGACACTCTCTGACACTCTCTATCACTCTCTGACACTCTCTGATATTCCCTATCACTCTCTGACACACACTATCTCTCTCTGACACTCTATCTCTCTCTGACTCCCTCTTTCACTCGCTGACACTCTCTGGCACTCTCTGACAATCTCTGACACTCGCTGACACTCTCTATCACTCTCTATCATTCTCTGACACTCTCTGACACTCTCAGACACTCTCGGACATTCACTATCACTCTCTGACGCTCCCTGACACTCTCTGACACTCTCTATCAATCTGTCACCCTCTCTGACACTCTCTATCACTCTCTATCACTCTCTGACACTCTCTGACACTCTCTATCACTCTCTATCACTGTCTGTCGCTCTCTGACGCTCTCAGACACTCTCTGACACTCTCAGACACTCACTATCACTCTGTGAACCTCTCTGACACTCTCTATCACTCTCCGACACTCTCTGACACTCACTATCACTCTCTATCACTCTCTATCGCTCTCTGACACTCTCTGACATTCTCTTACACTCACTATAACACTCTGACACTCTCTGACACTCTCTATCACTCTCCAACACTCTCTATTTCTCTCTGACAGTCTCTGACACTCTCTATCAATCTCTGACACTCTCTGATACTCTCTATCACTCTCTGACACTGACTATCACTCTCTGACACTCTCTATCTCTGTCTGACACTCTCTGACACTCTCTGACACTCACTATCACTCTCTGACACTCTCTATCATTCCCTGACTCTCTCTATCTCTCTCTGACATTCTCTGACACTCTCTATCACTCACTATCACTCTCTGACACTCTGTACCTCTCTCTGACAATCTCTGACAATCTCTATCGCTCTCTGACACTCTCGGACACTCTCAGACACTCTCAGACACTCACTATCACTCTCTGACTCTCTCTATCACTCTCTGCCACTCTCTGACACTCTCTATCACTCGCTGACACTCTCTGACACTCTCTGACAATCTCAGACACTCTAAGGCACTCTCAGACCATCTCAGACACTCACTATCACTCTCTGACACTCTCTGTCACTCTCTGACACACTCTGACACACTCTATCATACTCTGACACTCTCTGACACTCTCTGACACTCTGAATGAGCCCGGCCAGGTTGTTGAAGTTTCAGTAGGGGACTACTTTGGGAATAGTGATCACAATTCCGTAAGCTTTAAAATACTCATGGACAAAGACGAGAGTGGTCCAAAAGGGAGAGTGCTAAATTGGGGGAAGGCCAACTACACCAAAATTCGGCAAGAGCTGGGAAATGTAGATTGGGAGCAGCTGTTTGAAGGTAAATCCACATGTGATATGTGGGAGGCTTTTAAAGAGAGGTTGATTAGCGTGCAGGAGAGACATGTTCCTGTGAAAATGAGGGATAGAAATGGCAAGATTAGGGAACCATGGATGACAGGTGAAATTGTGAGACTAGCTAAGAGGAAAAAGGAAGCATACATAAGGTCTAGGCGGCTGATGAAAGATGAAGCTTTGAAAGAATATCGGGAATGTAGGACCAATCTGAAACGAGGAATTAAGAGGGCTAAAAGGGGTCATGAAATATCTTTAGCAAACAGGGTTAAGGAAAATCCCAAAGCCTTTTATTGATATATAAGGAGAAAGAGGGTAACTAGAGAAAGGATTGGCCCACTAAAGGACAAAGGAGGAATGTTATGCTTGGACTCAGAGAAAATGGGTGAGATTCTAAATGAGTACTTTGCATCGGTATTCACCGAGGAGAGGGACATGACGGATGTTGAGGTTAGGAACAGATGTTTGATTACTCTAGGTCAAGTCGGCATAAGGAGGGAGGAAGTGTTGGGTATTCTAAAGGGCATTAAGGTGGACAAGTCCCCAGGTTCGGATGGGATCTATCCCAGGTTACTGAGGGAAGCAAGAGAGGAAATAGCTGGGGCCTTAACAGATATCTTTGCAGCATCCTTAAACACGGGTGAGGTCCCGGAGGACTGGAGAATTGCTAATGTTGTCCCCTTGTTTAAGAAGGGTAGCAGGGATAATCCAGGTAATTATAGACCGGAGAGCCTGACGTCAGCGGTAGGGAAGCTGCTGGAGAAGATACTGAGGGATAGGATCTATTCCCATTTGGAAGAAAATGGGCTCATCAGTGATCGGCAACATGGTTTTGTGCAGGGAAGGTCATGTCTTACCAACTTAATAGAATTCTTTGAGGAAGTGACAAAGTTGATTGATGAGGGAAGGGCTGTCGATGTCATATACATGGACTTCAGTAAGGCGTTTGATAAGGTTCCCCATGGCAGGCTGATGGAGAAAGTGAAGGCGCTTGGGGTCCAAGGTGTACTAGCTAGATGGATAAAGAACTGGCTGGGCAACAGGAGACAGAGAGTAGCAGTAGAAGGGAGTTTCTCAAAATGGAGACGTGTGACCAGTGGTGTTCCACAGGGATCCGTGCTGGGACCACTGTTGTTTGTGATATACATTAATGATTTGGAGGAAAGTATAGGTGGACTGATTAGCAAATTTGCAGACGACACTAAGATTGGTGGAGTAGCAGATAGTGAAGGGGACTGTCAGAGAATACAGCAGAATATAGATAGATTGGAGAGTTGGGCAGAGAAATGGCAGATGGAGTTCAATCAGGGCAAATGCGAGGTGATGCATTTTGGAAGATCCAATTCAAGAGTGAACTATACAGTAAATGGAAAAGTCCTGGGGAAAATTGATGTCCAGAGAGATTTGGGTGTTCAGGTCCACTGTTCCCTGAAGGTGGCAACGCAGGTAAATAGAGTGGTCAAGAAGGCATACGGCATGCTTTCCTTCATCGGACGGGGCATTGAGTACAAGAGTTGGCAGGTCATGTTACAGTTGTATAGGACTTTGGTTCGGCCACATTTGGAATACTGCGTACAGTTCTGGTCGCCACATTATCAAAAGGATGTGGATGCTTTGGAGAGGGTGCAGAGGAGGTTCACCAGGATGTTGCCTGGTATGGAGGGCGCTAGCTATGAAGAGAGGTTGAGCAGATTAGGATTATTTTCATTAGAAAGACGGAGGTTGAGGGGGGACCTGATTGAGGTGTACAAAATCATGAGAGGTATAGACAGGGTGGATAGCAAGAGGCTTTTTCCCAGAGTGGGGGTTTCAATTACTAGAGGACACGAGTTCAAAGTGAAAGGGGAAAAGTTTAGGGGGGATATGCGTGGAAAGTTCTTTACGCAGAGGGTGGTGGGCACCTGGAACGCATTGCCAGCGGAGGTGGTAGATGCGGGCACGATGGAGTCTTTTAAGATGTATCTAGACAGATACATGAATGGGCAGGAAGAAAAGAGATACAGAACCTTAGAAAATAGGCGACATGTTTAGAGAGAGGATCTGGATCGGCGCAGGCTTGGAGGGCCGAAGGGCCTGTTCCTGTGCTGTAATTATCTTTGTTCTTTGTTCTTTGTTCTATCACTCTCTGACACTCTCTGACACTATCTGACACTCTCTGACACTCTCTATCACTCTCTATCATTCTCTGACACTCTCTGACACTCTCAGACACTCTCGGACTTTCACTATCACTCCCTGACACTCTGTGACACTCTCAGACACTCACTATCACTCTCTGACACTCTCTATCACTCTCTGACACTCTCTGACACTCTTTGACACTCACTATCACTCTCTGACGCTCTCTATCTCTCTCTGACAATCTCTGACACTCTCTGAAACTCACTATCACACTCTGACACTCTCTGTCACTCTCTGACACTCTCTATCACTCTCTGACCCTCTTTATCTCTCTCTGACACTCTCTGACAATCTCTATCACTCTCTATCGCTCTCTGACACTCTCTGACACTTTCACACACTCACTATCACTCTCTGACACTCTCTGAAACTCTCTGACACTCTCTATCACTCTCTGACACTCTCAGACACTCTCAGACCCTCACTATCATTCTCTGACTCTCTCTATCACTCTCTGCCACTCTCTATCTCTCACCGACACTCTCTATCACTCGCTGACACTCTCTGACACTCTCTGACAATCTCAGACACTCTCAGACACTCTCAGACAATCACTATCACACACTGACACTCTCTATCACTCTCTGACACACTCTGACACTCTCTATCACTCTCTGACAATCTCGGACACTCATTATCACTCTCTAACACTCTCTGACACTCTCTATCACTCTCTGACACTCTCTGACTCTCTCTGACACTCTCTATCACTCTCTATCATTCTCTGACACTCTCTGACACTCTCTGACAATCTCAGACATTCACTATCACTCTCTGACACTCCCTGACACTCTCTGACACTCTCTGACACTCTCTATCACTCTCTATCACTCTCTTACGCTCTCTGACACTCGCTATCACTCTGTGACACTCTGTGAAACTCACTATCACTCTCTGACACTCTCTGACACACTCTATCACTCGCTGACACTCTCTGACACTCTCTATCACTCTCTGACACTCTCTGACTCTCTCTGACACTCTCTATCACTCTCTATCATTCTCTGACACTCTCTGACACTCTCTGACAATCTCAGACATTCACTATCACTCTCTGACGCTCTCTGTCACTCTCTGACACTCTCTGACACTCTCTGACACTCTCTGACACTCTCTATCACTCTCTGACACTCTCTATCTCTGTCTGACACTCTCTGACACTCTCTGTCATTCTCTGACACTCTCTGATACACTCTATCACTCTCTGACACTCACTATCTCTCTCTGACACTCTCTATCTCTCTCTGACTCTCTCTTTCACTCGCTGACACTCTCTGACACTCTCTGACAATCTCTGACACTCTCTGACACTCTCTATCACTCTCTATCATTCTCTAACAAACTCTGACACTCTCAGACACTCTCGGACATTCACTATCACTCCCTGACACTCCCTGACACTCTCTGACACTCTCTATCACTCTGTGACCCTCTCTGACACTCTCTATCGCTCTCTGACACTCTCTGACACTCTCTATCACTCTCTATCACTCTCTGTCGCTCTCTGACGCTCTCAGACACTCTCTGACACTCTCAGACACTCACGATCACTCTGTGAACCTCTCTGACACTCTCTATCACTCTTTGACACTCTCTGACACTCTCTATCGTTCTCTGACACTCTCTGACATTCTCATACACTCACTATAACACTCTGACACTCTCTGACACTCTCTATCACTCTCCGACACTCTCCATCTCTCTCTGACAGTCTCTGAACTCTCTATCACTCTCTGACACTCTCTGATACTCTCTATCACTCTCTGACACACACGATCATTCACTGACACTCTCTATCTCTCTCTGACACTCTCTGACACTCACTATCACTCTCTGGCACTCTATATCATTCCCTGACTCTTTCTATCTCTCTCTGACACTCTCTGACACTCACTATCACTCACTATCACTCTCTGACACTCTCTACCTCTCTCTGACACTCTCTGACAATCTTTATCTCTCTCTGACCCTCTCGGACACTCACTATCACTCTCAGACACTCTCAGACACTCTCAGACACTCACTATCACTCTCTGACACTCTCTATCACTCTCTGCCACTCTCTGACATTCTCTGACACTCTCTATCACTCGCTGACACTCTCTGACACTCTCTGACATTCTCTGACACTCTCAGACACTCTCAGACCCTCACTATCATTCTCTGACTCTCTCTATCACTCTCTGCCACTCTCTATCTCTCACCGACACTCTCTATCACTCGCTGACACTCTCTGACACTCTCTGACAATCTCAGACACTCTCAGACACTCTCAGACAATCACTATCACACACTGACACTCTCTATCACTCTCTGACACACTCTGACACTCTCTATCACTCTCTGACAATCTCGGACACTCACTATCACTCTCTAACACTCTCTGACACTCTCTATCACTCTCTGACACTCTCTGACTCTCTCTGACACTCTCTATCACTCTCTATCATTCTCTGACACTCTCTGACACTCTCTGACAATCTCAGACATTCACTATCACTCTCTGACACTCAATGACACTCTCTGACACTCTCTGACACTCTCTATCACTCTCTATCACTCTCTTACGCTCTCTGACACTCGCTATCACTCTGTGACACTCTGTGAAACTCACTATCACTCTCTGACACTCTCTGACACACTCTATCACTCGCTGACACTCTCTGACACTCTCTATCACTCTCTGACACTCTCTGACTCTCTCTGACACTCTCTATCACTCTCTATCATTCTCTGACACTCTCTGACACTCTCTGACAATCTCAGACATTCACTATCACTCTCTGACGCTCTCTGTCACTCTCTGACACTCTCTGACACTCTCTGACACTCTCTGACACTCTCTATCACTCTCTGACACTCTCTATCTCTGTCTGACACTCTCTGACACTCTCTGTCATTCTCTGACACTCTCTGATACACTCTATCACTCTCTGACACTCACTATCTCTCTCTGACACACTCTATCTCTCTCTGACTCTCTCTTTCACTCGCTGACACTCTCTGACACTCTCTGACAATCTCTGACACTCTCTGACACTCTCTATCACTCTCTATCATTCTCTAACAAACTCTGACACTCTCAGACACTCTCGGACATTCACTATCACTCCCTGACACTCCCTGACACTCTCTGACACTCTCTATCACTCTGTGACCCTCTCTGACACTCTCTATCGCTCTCTGACACTCTCTGACACTCTCTATCACTCTCTATCACTCTCTGTCGCTCTCTGACGCTCTCAGACACTCTCTGACACTCTCAGACACTCACTATCACTCTGTGAACCTCTCTGACACTCTCTATCACTCTTTGACACTCTCTGACACTCTCTATCGTTCTCTGACACTCTCTGACATTCTCATACACTCACTATAACACTCTGACACTCTCTGACACTCTCTATCACTCTCCGAAACTCTCCATCTCTCTCTGACAGTCTCTGAACTCTCTATCACTCTCTGACACTCTCTGATACTCTCTATCACTCTCTGACACACACGATCATTCACTGACACTCTCTATCTCTCTCTGACACTCTCTGACACTCACTATCACTCTCTGGCACTCTATATCATTCCCTGACTCTTTCTATCTCTCTCTGACACTCTCTGACACTCACTATCACTCACTATCACTCTCTGACACTCTCTACCTCTCTCTGACACTCTCTGACAATCTTTATCTCTCTCTGACCCTCTCGGACACTCACTATCACTCTCAGACACTCTCAGACACTCTCAGACACTCACTATCACTCTCTGACACTCTCTATCACTCTCTGCCACTCTCTGACATTCTCTGACACTCTCTATCACTCGCTGACACTCTCTGACACTCTCTGACATTCTCTGACACTCTCAGACCCTCTCAGACACTCACTATCACTCTCTGACACTCTCTATCAATCTGTGACACACTCTGACACACTCTATCACGCTCTGACACTCGCTGACACTCCCTGACACTCACTATCAGTCTCTGACACTCTCTGACACTCTCTCACACTCTCTATCACTATGTGACACTCTCTGACACTATCTGACACTCTCTGACACTCTCTATCACTCTCTATCAATCTCTGACACTCTCTGACACTCTCAGACACTCTCGGACTTTCACTATCACTCCCTGACACTCTCTGACACTCTCAGACACTCACTAGCACTCTCTGACACTCTTTATCTCTCTCTGACACTCTCTGACACTCTCTGACACTCACAATCACTCTCTGACGCTCTCTGTCTCTCTCTGAAACTCTCTGACACTCACTATCACTCTGTGACACTCTCTATCACTCTCTGACACTCTCAGACACACTCAGACACTCACTATCATTCGCTGACTCTCTCTATCACTCTCTGCCACTCTCTATCTCTCTCCGACGCTCTCTATCTCTCGCTGACACTCTCTGACACTCTCTGACACACACTATCACACTCTGACACTGTCTATCACTCTCTGACACACTCTGACACTCTCTATCACTCTCTGACAATCTCTGAGACTCACTATCACTCTCTAACACTCTCTGACACTCTCTGACACTCTCTATCACTCTCTGACACTCTCTGACACTCTCTGACACTCTCTATCACTCTCTAACATTCTCTGACACTCTCTGACACTCTCTGACACTCTCTGACAATCTCAGACATTCACTATCACTCTCTGACACTCTGACACTCTCTGACACTCTCTATCACTCTCTATCACTTTCTTACACTCTCTGACACTCGCTATCACTCTCTGACACTCTCCGAAACTCACTATCACTCTCTGACACTCTCTGAAACTCTCTATCACTCTCTATCACTCTCTGACACTCTCCGACACTCACTATCACTCTCTGACACTCTCTGACACTCTCTGACCTCTCAGACACTCTCTGACACTCTCTATGACTCTCTGACACTCTCTGACACTCTCTATCACTCTCTGACACTCTCTATCACTCTCTATCACTCTCTATCACTCTCTGACATTCTCAGACACTCACTATCACTCTCTGACACTGTCTATCTCTCTCTGACACTCTCTGACACTGTTTGACACTCTCAGACACTCACTATTCTCTCTGACTCTCTCTATCACTCTCTGCCACTCTCTGACACTCTCTTTCACTCGCGGACACTCTCTGACAATCTGAAACACTCTCTGAATCTCTCTGACACTCTCAGACACTCTCAGACACTGTCAGATACTCACTATCACTCTCTGACACTCTCTATCACTCTCTATCACACTCTGACACTCTCTATCACTCTCTGACAGTCTCTTGCACTCTCATACACTCTCAGACACTCGCCATCACTCTCTGATTCTCTCTGAAACTCACTATCAATCTCTGATACTCTCAGACACTCACTATCACTCTCTGACACTCTCTATCACTCTCTGACACTCTCTATCACTCTGTGACACTCTCTGACACTCACTATCATTCTCTGACATTCTCGATCACTCACTGACACACTCTATCACTCACAGACACTCTCGGACACTCACTATCGCTCTCTGACACTCTCTATCACTCTCTGACACTCTCTGACACTCTCTATCACTCACCATCACTCTCTGACACTGTCTGACACTCTCTGACACTCTCTGATACTCTGACACTCTCTGACACTCACTATCACTCTCTGACACTCTCTGACACTCTCAGACAATCACTATGACTCTCTGACACTCTCTGAAACTCTGTTTCACTCTCTGACACTCTCTGAGACTCTCGGACACACTCTGACACTCTCTATCACACTCTATCACTCTCTGAGACTCTCTGACACTCTCTGACACTCTCTATCACTCTCTGACACTCTCTGACACTCTCTTTCACTCTCTGACACTCTCTGACACTCTCAGACACTCACGATCACTCTGTGAACCTCTCTGACACTCTCTATCACGCTCTGACACTCTCTGACACTCTCTCTCACTCTCTATCACTCTCTATCGCTCTCTGACACTCTCTGACATTCTCATACACTCACTATAACACTGTGACACTCTCTGACATTCACTATCACTCTCCGACACTCTCTATCTCTCTCTGACAGTCTCTGACACTCTCTGACACTCTCTGATACTCTCTATCACTCTCTGACACTCACTATCACTCTCTGACACTCTCTATCTCTCTGACACTCTCTGACACTCACTATCACTCTCTGACACTCTCTATCACTCACTATCACTCTCTGACACTCTCTACCTCTCTCTGACTCTATCTGACAATCTCTATCTCTCTCTGACACTCTCGGACACTCTCAGACACTCTCAGACACATCACTATCACTCTCTGACCCTCTCTATCACTCTCTGCCTCTCTCTGAAACTCTCAGACACTCTCTATCACTCGCTGACACTCTCTGACAAACTCAGACACTCTCAGAAACTCTCAGACCCTCTCAGACACTCACTATCACTCTCTGACACACTCTGACAGACTCTATCACACTCTGACACTCTCTGACACTCACTATCACTCTCTGACACTCTCTGACACTCTCTGACACTCTCTGACACTCTCTATCACTCTCTGACACTCTCTGACACTATCTGACACTCTCTGACACTCTCTATCACTCTCTATCATTCTCTGACACTCTCTGACACTCTCAGACACTCTTGGACTTTCACTATCACTCCCTGACACTCTCTGACACTCTCAGACACTCACTATCACTCTCTGACACTCTCTATCTCTCTCTGACACTCTCTGACATTCTCTGACACTCACTATCACTCTCTGACGCTCTCTATCTCTCTCTGACACTCTCTGACACTCACTATCACTCTCTGACACTCTCTGACACTCTCTGACACTCTCTATCACTCTCTGCCCCTCTCTATCTCTCTCTGACACTCTCTGACAATCTCTATCACTCTCTATCGCTCTCTGATACTCTCTGACACTTTCACACACTCACTATCACTCTCTGACACTCTCTATATCTCTCTGACACTCTCTGAAACTCTCTGACACTCTCTATCACTCTCTGACAATCTCAGACACTCTCAGACATTCACTATCATTCTCTGACTCTCTCTATCACTCTCTGCCAGTCTCTATCTCTCTCCGACACTCTCTATCACTCGCTGACACTCTCTGACACTCTCTGACAATCTCAGACACTCTCAGACACTCACTATCACATTCCGACACTCTCTATCACTCTCTGACACACTCTGACACTCTCTATCACTCTCTGACAATCTCTGAGACTCACTATTACGCTCTAACACTCTCTGACACCCTCTGACACCCTCTATCACTCTCTGAGACTCTCTGACACTCTCTGACACTCTCTATCACTCTCTATCATTCTCTGACACTCTCTGACACTCTCTGACACTCTCTGACAATCTCAGACGTTCACTATCATTCTCTGACACTCTGACACTCTCTGACACTCTCTATCACTCTCTTACACTCTCTGACACTCGCTATCACTCTCTGACACTCTCTGAAACTCACTATCACTCTCTGACACTCTCTGACACTCTCTATCACTCTCTATCACTGTCTGACAATCTCCGACACTCACTATCACTCTCTGACACTCTCTGACACTCTCTGACCTCTCAGACACTCTCTGACACTCTCTATGACTCTCTGACACTCTCTGACACTGTCTATCACTCTCTGACACTCTCTGACACTCTCTATCACTCTCTATCACTCTCTATCACTCTCTGACATTCTCAGACACTCACTATCACTCTCTGACACTGTCTATCTCTCTCTGACACTCTCTGACACTGTTTGACACTCTCAGACACTCACTATTCTCTCTGACTCTCTCTATCACTCTCTGCCACTCTCTGAAACTCTCTTTCACTCGCGGACACTCTCTTACACTCTCTGACAATCTGAAACACTCTCTGAATCTCTCTGACACTCTCAGACACTCTCAGAGACTGTCAGATACTCACTATCACTCTCTGACACTCTCTATCACTCTCTATCACTCTCTGACACTCTCTATCACTCTCTGACACTCTCTTGCACTCTCAGACACGCTCAGACACTTGCTATCACTCTCTGATTCTCTCTGAAACTCACTATCAATCTCTGATACTCTCAGACACTCACTATCACTCTCTGACACTCTCTATCACTCTCTGACACTCTCTATCAATCTGTGACACTCTCTGACACTCACTATCATTCTCTGACATTCTCGATCACTCACTGACACTCTCTATCACTCGCAGACGCTCTCGGACACTCACTATCGCTCTCTGACACTCTCTGACACTCTCTGACACCCTCTGACACTCTCTATCACTCTCTGACACTCTCTATCATTCTCTGACACTCTCTGACACTCTCAGACACTCACCATCACTCTCTGACACTCTCTGACACTCTCTGATACTCTCTGACACTCTCTGACACTCACTATCAGTCTCTGACGCTCTCTGTCTCTCTCTGACACCCTCTGACACTCACTATCACTCTGTGACACTCTCTATCACTCCCTGACACTCTCAGACACACTCAGACACTCACTATCATTCGCTGACTCTCTCTATCACTCTCTGCCACTCTCTATCTCTCTCCGACGCTCACTATCGCTCGCTGACACTCTCTGACACTCTCTGACACACACTATCACTCTCTGACACTGTCTATCACTCTCTGACACACTCTGACACTCTCTATCACTCTCTGACAATCTCTGACACTCACTATCACTCTCTAACACTCTCTGACTCTCTCTGACACTCTCTATCACTCTCTGACACTCTCTGACACTCTCTGACACTCTCTATCACTCTCTATCATTCTCTGACACTCTCTGACACTCTCTGACAATCTCAGACATTCACTATCACTCTCTGACACTCTGACACTCTCTGACACTCTCTATCACTCTCTATAACTCTCTTACACTCTCTGACACTCGCTATCACTCTCTGACACTCTCTGAAACTCACTATCACTCTCTGACACTCTCTGAAACTCTCTATCACTCTCTATCACTCTCTGACACTCTCCGACACTCACTATCACTCTCTGACACTCTCTGACACTCTCTGACCTCTCAGACACTCTCTGACACTCTCTATGACTCTCTGACACTCTCTGACACTCTCTATCACTCTCTGACACTCTCTATCACTCTCTATCACTCTCTATCACTCTCTGACATTCTCAGACACTCACTATCACTCTCTGACACTGTCTATCTCTCTCTGACACTCTCTGACACTGTTTGACACTCTCAGACACTCACTATTCTCTCTGACTCTCTCTATCACTCTCTGCCACTCTCTGACACTCTCTTTCACTCGCGGACACTCTCTGACAATCTGAAACACTCTCTGAATCTCTCTGACACTCTCAGACACTCTCAGAGACTGTCAGATACTCACTATCACTCTCTGACACTCTCTATCACTCTCTATCACTCTCTGACACTCTCTATCACTCTCTGACAGTCTCTTGCACTCTCATACACTCTCAGACACTCGCCATCACTCTCTGATTCTCTCTGAAACTCACTATCAATCTCTGATACTCTCAGACACTCACTATCACTCTCTGACACTCTCTATCACTCTCTGACACTCTCTATCACTCTTTGACACTCTCTGACACTCTCTATCGTTCTCTGACATTCTCGATCACTCACTGACACACTCTATCACTCACAGACACTCTCGGACACTCACTATCGCTCTCTGACACTCTCTATCACTCTCTGACACTCTCTGACACTCTCTATCACTCTCTATCATTCTCTGACACTCTCTGACACTCTCAGACACTCACCATCACTCTCTGACACTGTCTGACACTCTCTGACACTCTCTGATACTCTGACACTCACTGACACTCACTATCACTCTCTGACACTCTCTGACACTCTCAGACAATCACTATGACTCTCTGACACTCTCTGAAACTCTGTTTCACTCTCTGACACTCTCTGACACTCTCTGAGACTCCCGGACACACTCTGACACTCTCTATCACACTCTATCACTCTCTGAGACTCTCTGACACTCTCTGACACTCTCTATCACTCTCTGACACTCTCTGACACTCTCTTTCACTCCCTGACACTCTCTGACACTCTCAGACACTCACGATCACTCTGTGAACCTCTCTGACACTCTCTATCACTCTCTGACACTCTCTGACACTCTCTCTCACTCTCTATCACTCTCTATCGCTCTCTGACACTCTCTGACATTCTCATACACTCACTATAACACTGTGACACTCTCTGACATTCACTATCACTCTCCGACACTCTCTATCTCTCTCTGACAGTCTCTGACACTCTCTATCACTCTCTGACACTCTCTGATACTCTCTATCACTCTCTGACACTCACTATCACTCTCTGACACTCTCTATCTCTCTCTGACACTCTCTGACACTCACTATCACTTTCTGACACTCTCTATCACTCACTATCACTCTCTGACACTCTCTACCTCTCTCTGACTCTCTCTGACAATCTCTATCTCTCTCTGACACTCTCGGACACTCTCAGACACTCTCAGACACATCACTATCACTCTCTGACTCTCTCTATCACTCTCTGCCTCTCTCTGAAACTCTCAGACACTCTCTATCACTCGCTGACACTCTCTGACAATCTCAGACACTCTCAGACACTCTCAGACCCTCTCAGACACTCACTATCACTCTCTGACACACTCTGACACACTCTATCACACTCTGACACTCTCTGACACTCACTATCACTCTCTGACACTCTCTGACACTCTCTGACACTCTCTGACACTCTCTATCACTCGCTGACACTCTCTGACACTATCTGACACTCTCTGACACTCTCTATCACTCTCTATCATTCTCTGACACTCTCTGACACTCTCAGACACTCTCGGACTTTCACTATCACTCCCTGACACTCTCTGACACTCTCAGACACTCACTATCACTCTCTGACACTCTCTAGTTCTCTCTGACACTCTCTGACATTCTCTGACACTCACTATCACTCTCTGACGCTCTCTATCTCTCTCTGACACTCTCTGACACTCACTATCACTCTCTGACACTCTCTATCACTCACTATCACTCTCTGAAACTCTCTACCTCTCTCTGACTCTCTCTGACAATCTCTATCTCTCTCTGACACTCTCGGACACTCTCAGACACTCTCAGACACATCACTATCACTCTCTGACTCTCTCTATCACTCTCTGCCTCTCTCTGAAACTCTCAGACACTCTCTATCACTCGCTGACACTCTCTGACAATCTCAGACACTCTCAGACACTCTCAGACCCTCTCAGACACTCACTATTACTCTCTGACACACTCTGACACACTCTATCACACTCTGACACTCTCTGACACTCACTATCACTCTCTGACACTCTCTGACACTCTCTGACACTCTCTGACACTCTCTGACACTCTCTATCACTCTCTGACACTCTCTGACACTCTCTGACACTCTCTATCACTCACTATCATTCTCTGACACTCTCTGACACTCTCAGACACTCTCGGACTTTCACTATTACTCCCTGACACTCTCTGACACTCTCAGACACTCACTATCACTCTCTGACACTCTCTGACATTCTCTGACACTCACTATCACTCTCTGACGCTCTCAATCTCTCTCTGACACTCTCTGACACTCACTATCACTCTCTGACACTCTCTGACACTCTCTATCACTCTCTGCCCCTCTCTATCTCTCTCTGACACTCTCTATATCTCTCTGACACTCTCTGAAACTCTCTGACACTCTCTATCACTCTCTGACAATCTCAGACACTCTCAGACATTCACTATTATTCTCTGACTCTCTCTATCACTCTCTGCCAGTCTCTATCTCTCTCCGACACTCTCTATCACTCGCTGACACTCTCTGACACTCTCTGACAATCTCAGACACTCTCAGACACTCTCAGACACTCACTATCACATTCCGACACTCTCTATCACTCTCTGACACACTCTGACACTCTCTATCACTCTCTGACAATCTCTGAGACTCACTATTACGCTCTAACACTCTCTGACACCCTCTGACACCCTCTATCACTCTCTGAGACTCTCTGACACTCTCTGACACTCTCTATCACTCTCTATCATTCTCTGACACTCTCTGACACTCTCTGACACTCTCTGACAATCTCAGACGTTCACTATCATTCTCTGACACTCTGACACTCTCTGACACTCTCTATCACTCTCTTACACTCTCTGACACTCGCTATCACTCTCTGACACTCTCTGAAACTCACTATCACTCTCTGACACTCTCTGACACTCTCTGACACTCTCTGACACTCTCTATCACTCTCTATCACTCTCTGACACTCTCCGACACTCACTATCACTCTCTGACACTCTCTGACACTCTCTGACCTCTCAGACACTCTCTGACACTCTCTATCACTCTGTGACACTCTCTGACACTCACTATCATTCTCTGACATTCTCGATCACTCACTGACACACTCTATCACTCACAGACACTCTCGGACACTCACTATCGCTCTCTGACACTCTCTATCACTCTCTGACACTCTCTGACACTCTCTATCACTCACCATCACTCTCTGACACTGTCTGACACTCTCTGACACTCTCTGATACTCTGACACTCTCTGACACTCACTATCACTCTCTGACACTCTCTGACACTCTCAGACAATCACTATGACTCTCTGACACTCTCTGAAACTCTGTTTCACTCTCTGACACTCTCTGAGACTCTCGGACACACTCTGACACTCTCTATCACACTCTATCACTCTCTGAGACTCTCTGACACTCTCTGACACTCTCTATCACTCTCTGACACTCTCTGACACTCTCTTTCACTCTCTGACACTCTCTGACACTCTCAGACACTCACGATCACTCTGTGAACCTCTCTGACACTCTCTATCACGCTCTGACACTCTCTGACACTCTCTCTCACTCTCTATCACTCTCTATCGCTCTCTGACACTCTCTGACATTCTCATACACTCACTATAACACTGTGACACTCTCTGACATTCACTATCACTCTCCGACACTCTCTATCTCTCTCTGACAGTCTCTGACACTCTCTGACACTCTCTGATACTCTCTATCACTCTCTGACACTCACTATCACTCTCTGACACTCTCTATCTCTCTGACACTCTCTGACACTCACTATCACTCTCTGACACTCTCTATCACTCACTATCACTCTCTGACACTCTCTACCTCTCTCTGACTCTATCTGACAATCTCTATCTCTCTCTGACACTCTCGGACACTCTCAGACACTCTCAGACACATCACTATCACTCTCTGACCCTCTCTATCACTCTCTGCCTCTCTCTGAAACTCTCAGACACTCTCTATCACTCGCTGACACTCTCTGACAATCTCAGACACTCTCAGAAACTCTCAGACCCTCTCAGACACTCACTATCACTCTCTGACACACTCTGACAGACTCTATCACACTCTGACACTCTCTGACACTCACTATCACTCTCTGACACTCTCTGACACTCTCTGACACTCTCTGACACTCTCTATCACTCTCTGACACTCTCTGACACTATCTGACACTCTCTGACACTCTCTATCACTCTCTATCATTCTCTGACACTCTCTGACACTCTCAGACACTCTTGGACTTTCACTATCACTCCCTGACACTCTCTGACACTCTCAGACACTCACTATCACTCTCTGACACTCTCTATCTCTCTCTGACACTCTCTGACATTCTCTGACACTCACTATCACTCTCTGACGCTCTCTATCTCTCTCTGACACTCTCTGACACTCACTATCACTCTCTGACACTCTCTGACACTCTCTGACACTCTCTATCACTCTCTGCCCCTCTCTATCTCTCTCTGACACTCTCTGACAATCTCTATCACTCTCTATCGCTCTCTGATACTCTCTGACACTTTCACACACTCACTATCACTCTCTGACACTCTCTATATCTCTCTGACACTCTCTGAAACTCTCTGACACTCTCTATCACTCTCTGACAATCTCAGACACTCTCAGACATTCACTATCATTCTCTGACTCTCTCTATCACTCTCTGCCAGTCTCTATCTCTCTCCGACACTCTCTATCACTCGCTGACACTCTCTGACACTCTCTGACAATCTCAGACACTCTCAGACACTCTCAGACACTCACTATCACATTCCGACACTCTCTATCACTCTCTGACACACTCTGACACTCTCTATCACTCTCTGACAATCTCTGAGACTCACTATTACGCTCTAACACTCTCTGACACCCTCTGACACCCTCTATCACTCTCTGAGACTCTCTGACACTCTCTGACACTCTCTATCACTCTCTATCATTCTCTGACACTCTCTGACACTCTCTGACACTCTCTGACAATCTCAGACGTTCACTATCATTCTCTGACACTCTGACACTCTCTGACACTCTCTATCACTCTCTTACACTCTCTGACACTCGCTATCACTCTCTGACACTCTCTGAAACTCACTATCACTCTCTGACACTCTCTGACACTCTCTGACACTCTCTATCACTCTCTATCACTGTCTGACAATCTCCGACACTCACTATCACTCTCTGACACTCTCTGACACTCTCTGACCTCTCAGACACTCTCTGACACTCTCTATGACTCTCTGACACTCTCTGACACTGTCTATCACTCTCTGACACTCTCTGACACTCTCTATCACTCTCTATCACTCTCTATCACTCTCTGACATTCTCAGACACTCACTATCACTCTCTGACACTGTCTATCTCTCTCTGACACTCTCTGACACTGTTTGACACTCTCAGACACTCACTATTCTCTCTGACTCTCTCTATCACTCTCTGCCACTCTCTGACACTCTCTTTCACTCGCGGACACTCTCTTACACTCTCTGACAATCTGAAACACTCTCTGAATCTCTCTGACACTCTCAGACACTCTCAGAGACTGTCAGATACTCACTATCACTCTCTGACACTCTCTATCACTCTCTATCACTCTCTGACACTCTCTATCACTCTCTGACACTCTCTTGCACTCTCAGACACGCTCAGACACTTGCTATCACTCTCTGATTCTCTCTGAAACTCACTATCAATCTCTGATACTCTCAGACACTCACTATCACTCTCTGACACTCTCTATCACTCTCTGACACTCTCTATCAATCTGTGACACTCTCTGACACTCACTATCATTCTCTGACATTCTCGATCACTCACTGACACTCTCTATCACTCGCAGACACTCTCGGACACTCACTATCGCTCTCTGACACTCTCTGACACTCTCTATCACTCTCTGACACCCTCTGACACTCTCTATCACTCTCTGACACTCTCTATCATTCTCTGACACTCTCTGACACTCTCAGACACTCACCATCACTCTCTGACACTCTCTGACACTCTCTGACACTCTCTGATACTCTCTGACACTCTCTGACACTCACTATCAGTCTCTGACACTCTCTGACACTCTCTGACACTCTCAGACAATCACCATCACTCTCTGACACTCTCTGACACTCTCTTTCACTCTCTGACACTCTCTGACACTCTCTGACACTCTCAGACACTCTCAGACACTCACCATCACTCTCTGACACTCTCTGACACTCTCTGACACTCTCTGATACTCTCTGACACTCTCTGACACTCACTATCAGTCTCTGACACTCTCTGACACTCTCTGACACTCTCAGACAATCACTATCACTCTCTGACACTCTCTGACACTCTCTTTCACTCTCTGACACTCTCTGACACTCTCTGACACTCTCAGACACTCTCAGACACTCACCATCACTCTCTGATACTCTCTGACACTCTCTGACACTCACTAGCACTCTCTGACACTCTCAGACAATCACTATCACTCTCTGACACTCTCTGACACTCTCTTTCACACTCTGACACTCTCTGACACTCTCTGACACTCTCAGACACTCTCAGACACTCACCATCACTCTCTGATACTCTCTGACACTCTCTGACACTCACTAGCACTCTCTGACACTCTCTGACACTCTCTGACACTCTCAGACAATCACTATCACTCTCTGACACTCTCTGTCACTCTCTGTCACTCTCTTTCACTCTCTGACACTCTCTGACACTCTCAGACACTCTCAGACACTCATTATCGATCTCTGACACTCTCTGACACTCTCTGAGACTCTCGGACACACTCTGACACTCTCTATCACTCTCTGACACTCTCTGACACTCTCTTTCACTCTCTGACACTCTCTGACACTCTCAGACACTCACGATCACTCTGTGAACCTCTCTGACACTCTCTATCACTCTCTGAAACTCTCTGACACTCTCTATCACTCTCTATCACTCTCTATCGCTCTCTGACACTCTTTGACATTCTCGTACACTCACTATAACACTGTGACACTCTCTGACATTCTCTATCACTCTCCGACACTCTCTATCTCTCTCTGACAGTCTCTGACACTCTCTATCACTCTCTGACACTCTCTGATACTCTCTATCACTCTCTGACACTGACTATCACTCTCTGACACTCTCTTTCTCTCTCTGGCACTCTCTGAAACTCTCAGACACTCTCTATCACTCGCTGACACTCTCTGACAATCTCAGACACTCTCAGACACTCTCAGACCCTCTCAGACACTCACTATCACTCTCTGACACACTCTGACACACTCTATCACACTCTGACACTCTCTGACTCTCTCTATCACTCTCTGCCTCTCTCTGAAACTCTCAGACACTCTCTATCACTCGCTGACACTCTCTGACAATCTCAGACACTCTCAGACACTCTCAGACCCTCTCAGACACTCACTATCACTCTCTGACACACTCTGACACACTCTATCACACTCTGACACTCTCTGACACTCACTATCAATCTCTGACACTCTCTGACACTCTCTGACACTCTCTGACACTCTCTATCACTCTCTGACACTCTCTGACACTATCTGACACTCTCTGACACTCTCTATCACTCTCTATCATTCTCTGACACTCTCTGACACTCTCAGACACTCTCGGACTTTCACTATCACTCCCTGACACTCTCTGACACTCTCAGACACTCACTATCACTCTCTGACACTCTCTAGCTCTCTCTGACACTCTCTGACATTCTCTGACACTCACTATCACTCTCTGACGCTCTCTATCTCTCTCTGACACTCTCTGACACTCACTATCACTCTCTGACACTCTCTATCACTCACTATCACTCTCTGAAACTCTCTACCTCTCTCTGACTCTCTCTGACAATCTCTATCTCTCTCTGACACTCTCTGACACTGTTTGACACTCTCAGACACTCACTATTCTCTCTGACTCTCTCTATCACTCTCTGCCACTCTCTGACACTCTCTTTCACTCGCGGACACTCTCTTACACTCTCTGACAATCTGAAACACTCTCTGAATCTCTCTGACACTCTCAGACACTCTCAGAGACTGTCAGATACTCACTATCACTCTCTGACACTCTCTATCACTCTCTATCACTCTCTGACACTCTCTATCACTCTCTGACACTCTCTTGCACTCTCAGACACGCTCAGACACTTGCTATCACTCTCTGATTCTCTCTGAAACTCACTATCAATCTCTGATACTCTCAGACACTCACTATCACTCTCTGACACTCTCTATCACTCTCTGACACTCTCTATCAATCTGTGACACTCTCTGACACTCACTATCATTCTCTGACATTCTCGATCACTCACTGACACTCTCTATCACTCGCAGACACTCTCGGACACTCACTATCGCTCTCTGACACTCTCTGACACTCTCTATCACTCTCTGACACCCTCTGACACTCTCTATCACTCTCTGACACTCTCTATCATTCTCTGACACTCTCTGACACTCTCAGACACTCACCATCACTCTCTGACACTCTCTG